>NC_091849.1:32871095-33171095 GCF_037783145.1 Equus przewalskii
AAGTTCTGAGAAACTTGGCTGTTGTGAATAATGCTGTAATGAACATAGGGGTGCAAATTCCTGGGCTCTCGATTCTGTTCCATTGATCTGTGTGTCTGTTCTTTTGCCAGTATCACGCTGTTTTGATTAGTTTAGGTTTGTAGTATATTTTGAATTCAGGGAGTGTGATACCTCCAGCTTTCTTCTTTTTTCTCAGGATTGCTTTGGTTATTCAGGATCTTTTGTTGTTCCATATAAATTTTAGAATTTTTTGTTCTATTATCATGGAAAATGTCATTGGGTTTCTTTTTTTTTCCTCCCCAAAGCCCCAGTACATAGTTGTATATCGTAGTTGTAAGTCCTTCTAGTTCTTCTATGCGGGATGCCACCACAGCATGGCTCGTTTAGCAATGTGTAGGTCTGCACCCCAGATCCTAACCGGTGAACCCTGGGCCGCCAAGCAGAGCACACAAACTTAACCTCTGTACCACCAGGCCAGCCCATCACTTAGATTCTAAATAGGATTGCATTGAATCTGTAGATTGCTTTTGGTAACATATACATTTTAGCAATGTTAACTCCTCCAATCCATGAGCATGGAATACCTTTTTATTTCTTTGTGTCTTCTTCATTTATTTCAACAGTGTTTTATAGTTTTCAGTTTACAGGTCTTTCACCTCTTTGTTAAATTTATTCCTATTTATTTTTTTTGCGATTGTAAGTAGGATTGCATTTTTGATTTCTCTTTCTGCTATTTCATTATTAGTGTATAGAAATGCAACTGATTTTCGTATGTTGATTTTATACCTTGCATCTTTACTGTATTTGGTTATTATTTCTAATAGTTTTTTGGTAGATTTCTTTAGGGTTTTCTATATATAAAATCATGTCATCTGCAAAGAATTCGTTAAAGAATGACAATTTCACTCCTTCCTTTCCAATTTGGATCTCTTTTATTTCTCTTTCTTGGCTGATTGCTCTGGCTAGGACTTCCATTACTGTGTTAAATAAGAGTGGCACAAGTCGGTCTCCTTGTCTTGTTCTTGTTCTTAGAGAGATAACTTTCAGTTCTTCATATCGAGTATAGTGTTAGCTGCAGGTTGTCATATATAGCCTTTAATAATATTATGTTGAGGTACCGTCCTTCTATACCCATTTTATTCAGAGTTTTTATCATAAATGCATGGTGAGTCTTGTCAAATGTTTTCTCTGCATCTATTGAGATGATCATGTAATTTTTATTTCTCATTTTTTGAATGTGGTATATCACCTTGATTTGCATATTATGAATCCTTGCATTACTGGAATAAATACCACTTGATCATGGTGCATGGTCCTTTAAATGTATTATTGTATTCTAGTTGTTAATATTGTCCTGAGGATTTTTACATCTATGTTCATCAGTGATATTGGGCTATAATTTTCTTTTTTATGTGTTATCCTTGTCTGGCTTTGGTATCAGGGTAATGTTGGCCACATAGAATGAGTCAGGAAACTTCCCCTCCTCTTCAGTTTTTTGGAAGAGTTTGAGAAGGAAAAAAATATTAAATCTTTTTCACTGGTGGAATTCACCAGTGAAGCCATCTGGTCTTGGACTTTTGGATTTGTGGTGGTTTTTGATTACTGTTTCAATCTTACCAGGGACTATTTAGATTCTCTGTTTCTTCTTGATTCAGTTTTGGAAAGGTTGTATGATTCTAAGAAGTTATGAATTTCTTCTAGATTATCCAATTTGTTGCCATATAGCTTTTCATACTATTGTCTTATGATTCTTTGTATTTCTCTGGTGTCTGTTGTGATTTATCTTCTTTCATTTCTGATTTTATTTATTTGAGCCTTCTCTCATTTTTTCTTGGTGAGCCTGGGTAAAGGTTTGTCAATTTTGTTTATCTTTTCAAAGGATCAGCTCTTGGTTTCACTGATCCTTTTGTCTTTTAATCTCTATTTGATAATTTCTGCTCTTTTATTATTTCCTTCCTTCTACCTATTTGGGATTTGTTTGCTCTTCTTTTTCTAGTTCCTTTAGATGTACTATAACATTGTTTATTTGAGATTTTTCTTGTTTCTTGAGGTAGGCCTGTATCACTATAAACTTCCCACTTGGTACCCATTGTTGTTGTACCCATAACTTTTGGCATGTTTTATTTTCATTTTCATTTGTCTCCAGGTATTTTTTTGAATTTCTTCTTTGATTTCTTCATGACCCAATCATGTTCAGTAGCATTTTGTTTAATTTCCACATATTTGTGGTTTTTCCATCTTTCTTCTTGAATTTGATTTCTAGCTTCATGTCATTGTGGTCAGAAAAGATGCCTGTTACTATTTCAGCCTTCTTAAACTTATTGAGTCTTGTTTTGTGAGCTAACATGTGATCTACCCTGGATCACTCAAAAAGAATGTGTATTCTGTCTGTAGTTTTTTTTTTCCTTAGTGAGGAAGACAGGCCCTGAGCTAACATCTGTTGTCAATCTTCCTCATTTCGCTTAAGGAAGATCATCTTTGAGCTAACATCTGTGGCAGTCTTCTTCCATTTTGTATGTGGGATGCCACCAGAGCATGGTCCGATGACTGGTGCACAGGTCTGTGCACAGGATCTGAACCTGTGAACCATGGGCTGCCAAAGCGTAGTGTGTGAACTTAACCAATACGCCACTGGGCCAGCCCCTATTCTGTAGTTTTTGGATAGAATGTTCTGTATATATCTAAGCCCATCTGGTCTAATGCGTCATTTAAGGCCAACGTTCCTTATTGATCTTCTGTGTGAATGATCTATCCATTGATGTATATGGAGTGCTAAAGTCCCCTACTATTTTTGTGTTACCATCAATTTCTCCTTTTATCTCTGTTAATAATTGCTTTATCTATTTATGTGTTCCTACATTGGGTGCATAGATATTTACAAGTGTTATGTGCTCTTGTTGGATTGTTCTCTTTATCATTATGTAATGCCCTTCTTTGTCTTGACACAGGTATTTCTTTAAAGTCTATTTTGTCTGACATAAGTATTACTAAAACAGATTTATTTTTGTTTCCATTTGCATGGAGTATCTTTTTCCATCACTTTACTTTCAGTTTGTATCTTTAGGTCTGCAGTGTGACTCTTGTATACAGCATATACATGGGTCCTGGTTTTTTATCCATTCAGCTACCCTACATATTTTGATTGGAGCATTTAGTCCATTGACATTTAAAGTAACTATTGATAAGTATGTACTTATTGCCATTTTGTTACTTTTTCTGGATGTCTTTGCAGTTCTTCTCTCTTCCTTTCTTCTTCTCTTCCTCTCTTCCCTTGTGATTTGATGGGTTTCTTTAATATTATGTTTGGGTTCCTTTCTCTTCATTTTTTGTGTATCTATTATAGGCTTTTGGTTTGTGGTTACCATGAGGTTCAGATATAATAACCTATGTAATATAAATCTATATTAAGTTGATGGTCTCTTAAGTTTGACCTCTTACTAAAAGCCCTCACTTTTACTCCCCCCTGCCTGTGTTTTATGTTTTTGAAATCATAGTTTACCTCTTTTATTATTGTGTATCCCTTAACTCCTTTTAATATATATAGATAATTTTAGTACTTTTTGTCTTTTGACTTTCATACTAGCTTTATAGGTGGTTCATCTACTAACTTATTTGTAAATTTGTCTTTATCAGTGATATTTTTCTTTAATAATTTCTTGTTCTTATTTTTTGCCTTTTCTTTTCCACTTAAAGAAAGCCCTTTAACCTCTCTTGTCAGGCTGGTTTAGTGGTGATGAACTCTTTTAGTTTTTCCTTGTCTAGAAAACTGTTCATCACTCCTTCCATTCTGAATTATAACCTTGCCAGATAGGGTATTCTTGATTGTAGGTTTTTTTCTTTCAACTCTTTGAATATATCATGCCACTTCCTTCTAGTCTGTCAGGTTTCTGCTGAGAAGTCAGCTGATAGCCCTATGGGGTTTACCTTGTATATAACTAGTTGCCTTTCTCTTGCAGCTTTTAAGATTCTCTCTTTATCTTGAATTCTTGACATTTTAATTATAATGTGTCTTGGTGTGGGCCTCTTTGAGTTCATCTTCTTTAGTGCTCTGCATGCTTCCTGTACCTGGATGTCTGTTTTCTTCCCCAAGTCAAGGAAGTTTTGATCTGTTATTTCTTAAAATAAGTTGTCTACCACGTTTTCTCTATCTTCTCCTTCTGAGACACCTATAATGCAAATGTTAGTGTGATTGATGTTGTCCCAGAGGCTTCTTAGACTGTCTTTGTTCTTTCAAATATTTTTATTTTCTGTTCACCTTAGGTGCTTTCCTCTATTCTCCCATCCAGATTGTTGATCCATTCTTCTGTTCCATTTACTCTGTTGTAGATTCCCACTAATGAATTTTTCATTTCCATTATTGTATTCTTCAGTTTTCATTAGATTTTTTTTTATGAAGATTATCCTTGAGCTAACATATGCTGCCAATCCTCCTCTTTTTGCTGAGGAAGACTGGCACTGAGCTAACATCCATGCCCATCTTCCTCCACTTTATCTGTGGGATGCCTACCACAGTGTGGCTTGCCAAGTGGTGCCATGTCTGCACCTGGGATCTGAACTGGAGAACCCTGGGCTGCTGAAGCAGAATGTGCGAACTTAACTGTTGCACCCCCAGGCTGACCCCTCTCATTAGGTTTTTTTTTATATTTTCCATTCCTTTGTTGAAGCTCTCACACTGTTCAGCTATTCTCCCAGGATAAGTAAGCATCTTTATGACTATTAGTCAGAATTTACAGTCTCTAATAGGACAATGGTGAGAGAAAACACATTCAGCAAGCCCTCATACTTCAAACACACAACAGAGGTCCTAAGTTAATGGTAATGTTCCAGAAAATATATGTAGAATTGGAACCAGATGACTATCAGCCTAATTGCCTTCATCTCTCCAATTTCACAATACAACTATGGCAAGTACCTTGAAGGTGGAAGAGACCAATGTTCATAGGCAAGGACTGGTATGGAATGAAAACAGAAGCAGTGGGAATGACTGAAAGGCAGAAAAACAGAAATGGAGAGAATGTAACATGAAAGAAGTTCATAAACAAAAATATGGGGGAGGGAAGTGTAGACATCTAGGAGAAGGGTGAGTCAATGGATGTCATGTAGGTAAAATGGCAGGGAACACTAAAGACCAAGACAGCAGCAACTTCAATGGTTATGGGAGTAAAGGGTTGTCAGAGACATCTTACCCAATTTATTCTGAAGTTCTTCTGAAAAATAAAATGGAAAGATTAATGTAAATATCATTGAAAACAAACGTGAAGAAAATTCAAATGTATTAAAATTTTAAATGTAAATTCAAACTTATCAGGATGCAGAAACAGACAGACAGACACACGTGCAGGCACTCATTCACTCACATGCATGCATAAACAAAGACTGAAAGTTCACTTTATCCAGAGAACTTTTTATGAAAAGTGAAGATGGGGAAGCAGGATGAATTTACTGTAAGAGAAAACATTTTAGAAATATCAGCTGTGATGGTTACCTCATAAAAAATATTCTTGATCCCTTTTGACATTATTTAAGCTTTTCCTATTCATTTTATTGGTTTTGGTAGGCTCTTGACTGCTCCTAACTATTAGAAGTCATTTCCCATTACTGTGGTAACTTCTTTGTATAAAGTAGCCACAAACACTGATTTTTAGAATACTGAACCACGGCTTGTAGAGGAAATGCAGGGTTAGTTTCCTGAGTGCCTCTATTTACAACATTTCCCTCAATCACTTAACATATAACCTTATTTTATATGAGTTTCCATTTTAACTCATGCCTGGATGAAGCTTACCTTAAGTAAATCACATGAAAGGAAGGGAAGTATGAAATGCCAATGAAGGGGGTTCTAAATCAAAAGACGTGAGTTACCTTAGACAAAACTTACACGTGAGCCACTTTGAAAATGCCAGAACATCAGAGGTATATGATTAATAAAATTAAACTTGACAAAAAGCATCTGTCTACAATATTGAAGAAGCAGGACAATTCATAGCAGTAATAACAAGGGAAAGTGAATTAAAAGAGAAAACAGCAAGCTTGGTTAGAAAGATAAGGTAATGAGACAAATCCTGTAAACAGATATGTATATTGGAGTTGAGAATGATGATCATTAATAGTTGAAGACAAGCGTACAAGAAACAGATCAAACCATCACTAGGTACACAGTGAAATATGTGAATGGGACTTGCCTTTTTCCTGTTCACTCTTATCTGTAAAATAAAAGGAAGAAAGGACCAATTCATTCAAAATGAAGGCACGTGTCAGTGAGCAAAGATAAAAATTTGAACCACTTTCCTAGTTTTCTCTATGGTTCAAACTGACCAGTATTTCTCAGAACTGGAACCAGAAGATTCCAAAAGCCATCTCACCAATCACAAGCAATGTTGTTTTAGTTCTACACACTCCTTGGTGCAAAAGTAACTAAATAGAAAATGAAAGCCTGAGAGGAGGTTGAGATGACCTCTTTTGGGATAAACGATGTCCGGTATTGGTTTTGGGTGGAACCCTTTACCTTTCAAAATATAGGGCAAGCACACAACAATACACAAGACAGGTGCTTGAGAGAGAAGAGGAAGCAAACGGTAAAAGCATCCATCTGTCCCCAAACTGTATCTCTAGCAGATATATTCCTAAAATCTATTTCCTCTGAAAAATGTCATTAGAAAAGGATGATGTTAAACTCTTAATCATTATATTAAGGTTTTATGAAAAAATTTTTGGAAATGTCCTAGAACAACAGCTTAAAATATTGTGATTTGAGAAATATATTATCAATGAACTTTCCTTAATATATAAAGTTCTTCTATAAACATTTAAAAGGAATTGCAGTTCCCAGAATTGATAATTGTTTTGGTAAAAACACAAAAGTATAAATGATACATACTATCTTTGAAAAGGGAAAAACAACAGGAAAAATTATGTAAAATATTTGCATACCTGGGAGCACTTGGGTAATATGTTCAAGGACAGTTGAAAGTGAACCTCAACTTCACACTTGATCAATAAGAGACAAGAGAATTTACAGTCTTTCAAAGGACAATGGAGGGAGAAACCTCATTCAGCAATGTAGGACTGTTCTCTCATTTCTTAAGGTTTGCGGTAAAACTGAAGGCATCTTACTGTGCCCTCCTACTTCAGATACATAACAGAGGTCCTAACTTAATGGTCATTTTCTAGAAAATATATGTAGAATGGAAACCAGATGCCTATCCACCTAATTCCCTTCATCTCTTCAACATCATCATACAACTATGGCAAGTTTCTTGAAAACGGAAGACGCCAATGTTTACAAGGAAGGATCAGTATGGAATGAAAACAGAAGCAATGGGAATGAGTGAAAGGTAGAAAAACAGAAATGGGGAGAAGGTAACATGGAAGAAGTTCATAAACAAAAATATGGGGGAGCGAAGAGTAGACATCTAGGAGAAGGGTGAGCCAAGGGATGTCATGTAGGTAAAATGACAGGGATCACTAAAGACCAAGACAGCAGCCACTTCAATGGTTAGTAAAGAGTTGTCAGAGACATCTTACCAAGTTTTTTCTGAAGTTCTTCTGAAGAATAAAATGGAAAGATTAATGTAAATATCACTGGAAACACACATGAAGAAAACTCAAATGTATTAAAATTTTTAAATGTAAAATTGAACCCATGAGAATGCAGAAATGGACACACACACAGAGTAATATAAGAATCACTGTGAAACAGAAACAAAACAAACAAAAAATCTTTCAAAAATATTTTCACCTATTCTATATATAAATGGCTAGCCACTTCAGACAGAAAATAATATATTTATTTTCTATGCATTTTACTGAAAAATCTATGGGGGTCATCATTACTTTATGTCAAATGGTAGAGAAAAAATTTTAAATTTATTATGATTCAATTTATAATCACCCAAAATGATTTGGTAAAGTCTTCTTCAGATGTAATACCATCATTCTCATTCTCATCATCATTATCACCATCATCATTATTACCACCATCATCATCACAATTACCATTGACTTTCATTGAGTGCTTTCTCTGTACCAGGCTCTGTGATATGTGCTTTGCAAGCCACATAAAATTTGGTCAACAAAATTGCTCTGGAAGTAAATTATTATGCTTATGCAGAAGAGTAAACTGAAAATAGAGGAAGGATGTATTACTTGCTGAGTTTCCCACAGTTGCTTATTTCAGAGTTGGAATTTTATCCAAAGTGAATCTGATCAAAGTTGCTGGTTTTATCCAAAAAAATAATCCATTCTGTTTCCTGTATTATCCCTCTGCACTCCAGCATCATTTAAGGGAAACAGTTTTTCATTTTCTGTGTTAAACAACATATCAAATTATGGGTGAATATTAGTAATGAATTCATATTTAAAAGTAAGACCATTTAAAAGCAAATTGGACACCCTCTGTCCCTGGATTTGGCTTTATAGAAGGTGAGCTTTGTTTTAGGATGATAAGATGTAGAGATAGTCGTTATTTTGAGGAACATAAGTAGCAGATTATAAAGATTTTTTTCTTTAGAGAAATTAGTTTTTTATAATGGTGAAGTATTAGTTGTCTTTTTTTTTTCTGTGATGTGCAAGTTCCTAGATTATAAAGACTATTTAGTGGTAAAAGTCACACTGGGAAAATTCATACAACTTGTTTCCATTACCCTCTTATTTTCAACTCCACAGTGCACTCTAATTCTTCACTGCCTTTGGCCTTGATATGATTGGAGCTTGCCAAGGCTTTATATGAGAGTGTAGACTTCCTCTTCTGTTTTATGGACTTATGCAGTCACTCTGTTATGTACAAATGTCATCCGTTTATTCTTTTTATAAATTTTAAAAGTCTTATCTGCTTATGTCATCTCCAGTTCTCTTTATTATTGTTTGTTTTGACCTTCATTTTAACATAATTCTCATATTATCCACTCTCCCTGGGATAAAGAGAAGTTTTAAGTATATGGTTCTTAGTTATTTTTAACTAAGTTACTCCAATGATTCATAAATATTATAATTTTCTTTCCATTTAACTTAATATATGATAAAAGGGAGAAATTAAGACACAAATTTTTCTGTGTATTTTATTATTAGAAAAATATATTTTCAGTAGAAGAAAAAAGCACTAGGGTGAAGCAACACTCTCTAAATACTATGTAGTTCTGTACAATACTACGTAATATATAGTAGGACTATGAAAACAGTTTGGCAGATCCTCAAAAAATTTGACATAGTATAATACATACCTTTTTTTTTTCTTATTTCAATTGCTTCATTTGAAAATCTGGTTAGTGATTTAACATCATGGTCCTTTTCTCCTCTTAGGATTCTCCTACTGGGACACTTAAAGTGCACTTAAACTCCCAACTATTCAATAATACAGATGGGCCTTTCTTACTTATTTTTCAATGCTCTGCTGCATTTATTTTACTTACTCAAAATAGATCAAAGATTTAAATGCAAGAACTTAAAACTATGAAACTCTTAAATAAAACATATGGGTACATTTTTATGATCTTGGACTTGAGAATGAATTCTTGGAAATGGCACCAATGCACAACCAACAACAACAACAACAGAAAAAGAATAGGAAGACCTATATGGAGTAATTAAGCCAGAAAAAGAAATAAAACCTATCCAAATTGGAAAAAAGTAAAACTGTCACTATTTACAGATGACATGATTCTATATATATAAAATCCTAAAGAATCCACTGAAAAAGTATTAGAAGTAGTTAACGAATACATTAAATTTGCAAGGTACAAAATCAACATACAAAAATCAGTTGAATTTCTATACACTAACAATGAACTAGCAGGAAGAGAAATAAAGAATATAATCCCATTTACAATCACAACAAAAAGAATAAAATATCTAGGAATAAATTTAACATAGGAGGTGAAAAACATGTACATGGAAAACTATAAAACATTGTTGAAAGGAATGAAGAAGACATAAACAAATGGAAAGATATTCCATGCTCATGGATTAGAATAATTAACATAGTTAAAATGTCCATATTACTTTACTTAAGACAATCTACAGATTCAATGTATTCCTGCTCAGAATCCCAATGACATTTTTTATGGAAATAGAACAAAGAATTCTAAAATTTAAATGGAACAACAAAAGACCCCGAATAGCCAAAGCAATCCTGAGAAAAAAGAACAAAGCTAGAGGTATCACACTCCTTGAATTCAAAATATACTACAAAGCTATACTAATCAAAACTGCATGATACTGGCAGAAATACAGACACACGGATCAATAGAACAGAATCAAAGGCCCAGAAACAAACTCACACATCTATGGACAGCTAATTTTCAGCAAAGGGATTAAGAACATACAATGAGAAAGAAAAATCTCTTCAATAAATGGTGTCGGGAAAACTGGACAGCCACACAAAAAAGAATTAAATTAGACCATTATCTTACACCTTACCCAAAAATTAACTCAAAGTGAATTAAAGACTTGAATGTAAGACTTGAAACTATAAAACTACTAGAAGAAAACATAGGTAGTACACTCTTTGACTTCAGTATTAGCAGCATCTTTTTGAATATCATAGCTCTCCAGGCAAGGGAAACAAAAGCAAGAATAAACAAATGGAATTATATCAAACATAAAAGCTTCTGCATGGCAAAGAAAACCATCAACAAATGAAAAGACAACCTACCAACTGAGAGAAGATGTTTGAAAATCAGATATTTGCTAACAGGTTAATATCCAAAATATATAGAGAACTCATACAACTCAACAACAAAAATCCAAACAACCCAATCACAAAATGAGCAGAGGATATGACCAGATATTTTTCCAAAGAGAATATACAGATATCCAACAATCATGTGAAAAGATGTTCAATATGACTAATTATTAGGGAAATGCAAATTAAAACTACAATGGGATATCACCACATGCCCATCAGAATGCCCATAAAAAGACAAAAAACAGCAAGTGTTGGAGAGAATGTGGAGAAAAGAGAATCCTCGTACACTGTTGGTGGGAATATAAACTGGTGTAGCTACTATTGAAAATAGTATGGATATTCCTAAAAAAATTAAAAATAGAAACACCATATGATCCAGCTTTTCCACTTCTGGGTATTTATCCAAAGAACATGAGAACACTAATACGAAAGTTATTTGCACCCCTATGTTCATTGCAGCATTATTCACAGTAGCCAAGACTTGAAAGAAACCTAAGCACCCATCAATGGATGAATGGGCAAAGATGTGGTACATATGTACATATATATGTATATATAATATATACAATGGAATACACACACACACACACACACACACACATATATATATACATATATATATAATGGAATACTACTCAACCATAAAAATAGATGAAATCTTGTCATTGTGACAACATTAATGGCCCTTGAGGGCATTGTGCTGAGAGAAGCCAGTCAGATGAAGGAAGATAATTACTATATGACTTCACTCATATGTGGAAGGTAAACAAAGAAGCACATAACATAGATACAAAGAACAGATTGGTAGTTACCAGAGGGGAAGTGGGTGGGAGGAGGGCAAGAGGGGTAAAAGGGCACATGTGTACAGTGACAGATGACAACTAGACTTTGCTGTTAAACACGATGAGGTCTATTTAGAAGTAGAAATACAATGATGTACATCTGAAATTTAGTCATTAAGGAGATGAGTATCAAAACTGCAATGAGATATCCCTTCATACATACTGGTATTGCTATAATAAAAAAAAGGAAAATAATGAGTGTTAGTGAGGATGTGGAGAAATTGGAACTCTAATACTTTGCTGGTGATAATGTAAAATGACGACACTTCTGTGGAAAACAGTTTGGTAGACCCTGAAAAAGTTAAACATGGTATATCATATGACCCAGTGATTCTATTGCTAGATATTTATCCCCAAAATTGAAAACGGGTATTCAAACAAACACTTGTACAGGAATATTCATAGCAGCACTATTCACAATAGTCAAAAACTCGGAAAAACCAAAAGTCCATCAATTGGTAAATGGATAAACAAAATATTGTATACCCATACAATGAAGTATTATTCAGCCATGAAAAGGAATAAAGTACTGATACATAAATGAACCTCTAAAATTTTATGCAAGTGAAAGAAGGCAGACACAAAAGATCACATATTATATAATCCCATGGATATGAGATCATATAAAAATAGGTGAAGTCAGAGACAGAAAGCAGACTAGTTGTTGCCAGAGACTAAGTGGGGTAGGGAAAGTGACTTCTTAATGAGTATAAAGTTTATTCTGGGGGTGATGAAATCCTTTTGAAACTAGACGGAGGTGATAGGCAATATTGTGAATGCACTAAACATCACTAAATTGTGCAATTCAAAATGGTTAATTCAATGTTATATGAATTTCACATCAATATAAGTAAAAAATAAATCAATAGAAGCAATCAACCAATGAAATAACAGAGAGTAAGATCAATTAGTTTACTCATTGGAAAGCCCTTGGTTCAACAAAATGCCAATATGCCCAAAGTGTTGCTCTCCCAGAGTCAAGGGCTGACATTGCCTTAATTACATAATTTGTATTTACGTTAAGATAAAAGGCTTACCTTGCTCTGGCTTAATTTCTTCCTTCCTTGTCTCTGAAAAAGAAATTAGATAAAAAAAATTTGGACCACTTGTAAAACAAACAGGATCAAATTTATGAGAGATTAAATTGAAGCAAATTGCAATGGAGTAATACTTTCAAATAGATTGGTGTAGTGGGGGAAAGTTTTATTCTACACAATGTAATGACACTGAAACTCTTTCTTTGTTATTGTCTGAAACTGGGTTTGCTGTAATGATATCCTTTGTAAATGGATCAGGATTTGAAACTCACCGTTTTCTTTCTTTTCCCCTGAAAAACAAATAGGAGAAATATCGATTACATAAAATAGTTGATGCTTGATGGCACTGACCCACTGCAGCCAGTGGTCAGAAGGTCACATTCCAGTGGCCAAGGAGGCTTGATCGAAAGATAAAGCAATCAGTTGTGGCCAAAGCACCAGCCCCTTCAAGAGCAAACCTGGACATCAGCTGCCCCCATGGTAAGCACTTTCTGTGACAAAGGAAATCCAGAGTATTTGTGTCCAAAGAGAAAGACTTGCACAACAGACGGGTGAAAAACATTCTCCATTTTGGTGTGGTTCTAATCCTGCACTTCTTTAAAATGTCTACGACAAATAAGCAACAGGGAAAACACATCTTCTGGTAACTAGTTCCCTGACTTTTCTTTCTTCCATGCACGAATGTCTTTATTTTTTTCTTTATTGCTACTTTCACTGGATGTATAGATTACTGGGTTCACAGTCTTCTTTCAGCAGTTTAATGATGTTGATTCACTATATTCTCAATCCTATGATTTCTGATGTGAAATCGCCTGGTTTTAAGTCATTTCTCTTCTGTGGGAATTGTGTTGTTTTCCTTTGGATGCTTTCAAAATTTATTTCTTTATCTTTGGTTTTTAATAATTGTGGCTGTGATATATCTAGTGATGTAGGTATTCTTTGAGTTTATTCTCTATATTTTGCTGAGCATTTTGCATTCTTAAATTTAAATCTTTCACCAAATTTGAAAAATATTTGGCATTCTTCTGCAAATATGTTTTACGCCCCAGTCTTTCTCCTCTCTTTCTGGGAATCTCGTGAATTATGTGTTAGAAACTTTCGTTTTATCTCACAGTTCTCCCAAAGCTCTGTTCATTGTTTGAATATATTTTCCCTCTCTGTTCTTCAGATATGAAAAATTCTATGGATTTGTTTTTCAGTTTCTTGTCTTTTTACTTTTTCATCTACATTCAGCTATTGTGCCAATACAATATTTGAATTTCAGATATTATATTTTTCAGTTTTAAAATTTTGATTTGGCTATTTTTTCTAGTTTCTATTTCTCTGCTGTGAATTTCCATGCTTTTCATTTCTAGTCTCTGTTACTTTGCCCGATGTAGTACAGCAATCATAGTATTTTTTCCTCTTTGTAAAATTTGTGCATAAAGTCATATATATCTTTCACCCAGATTCCCCTAATGATAGATAATATCTTGTAGCAAAATATCAAAACAAAGAAATTTACATCGGTACAATACTGTTAACTATACAACATGTCTCATTCAGGTTTCACCATTTTTCTGTGCTTTGATGTATGTGTATGTTTATGAAATTTTCTCCCACATATAGACTCAAGTAAATACCACCATAATCAAGATACAGAACTGTTTCATAATCACAAAGGAAATCTCTTGTACAATCTCTTTATATTCCCATTCCCCACCCCTGCTCTTCTCCTGTCCCCTGGCAACCACTAATCTATACCCCATCGCTATAGTTTTGTCATTTTTTAAATGTTGCACAAATGGAATCATATAGGATGTAGTCTTTTGAGATAGACTTCTTTTCACTAAGCACAATGCCATTGAAGTCTATCAAGTTTGTATGAATCAATAGTCTGCTCAATCTTATTGCTGAATGCTATTCCACTGTATGGATGTACCACAGTTTATTTAGCCATTTATCCATTAAAGGATATGTGTTTTGTTTCCAGTTTTTTGCTAATACAAGTAAAGTTGTTATGAATATTTGCATAGGAGATTTTGTGTGTGAACATAAGTTTTTATTTCTTTAGAATAAATTCCTAAGTGTGTGATGGTTGATTCATATTTTAAGAGCATATTTATTTTTATAACAAAATGCCAAATTATTTAATAGAGTGGTTGTGCCCACCAGGAATTTTAGAAATCCAGTTTCCTCACATTCTCACCAGCACTGGATGCTTTTCGATTTTGTTTTTAAATTTTAGCTCTTCTAAAATGTGTGTAGTGATATCTCATTGTGGGTTTCTTTAGGTTTATCCTGTTTGGGATCATTTCAGTATCTTGAATCTGTATATTTTTTTCATTTCACCATTATTTACTCCAATTTTTTTCAGCCCCATACTCTTTGTCATCTCCTCTGGGACTCTGGTAGATTATAACACAAATAGTAGATTATTTTTATATTGTCCATGAGTTCCTGGTCTCTGTTTCTTTTGTGTGCATCTCTATTTTCTCTCTTTTTTCCTGATTGAGTGATTTCTATTCATCTGTCTTCAAGTTCAGTTTCTTTTCTCTGTCATCTCCAATTTAACATTGAGCCCATTGAGACACTTTCCTATTTCAGTTATTACATTTCTTAGTTTCTCTATTCAGTTTCTCTAAAATCTATTTCTCTCATGAAATTTTCTATTTTTTGTTTGTTTCAAGCGTTTCTGTAATTGCTCATTGAAGCAATTTTATGATTGCAGCTTTGCCATTCATATCAGATACTTCCAACCACTGTGTCATCTCAGTGTTGGTTTCTGTTGATTGTCTTCCATCATTCAGGTGGTGATTGTCTTTTGATCTCAGCACGAAGAATGATATTTTAAAATTTTATTCTGAAAATTTTGGGTATTATATTGTGAGATCCCTGGATTCTACTTGTTCTTCCTCTTAGCAGGAAGTCATCCTGTCTTATGTGTAGCATGTGTTTCCAGGGTGGGAGTGAATATTCAGCTTCCTGTTGGTCCCTGCTGTTATCACCCTGGGTGAAGCAGGATGCCCATTCATCCTGCTGCATTGATTCCTAGTGGAAGTCTAATTCAGCTTGCTCCTTTGCCTCACTGACTCCTGGAGAAAGCAGAGCGTGGCCTCCCGTCACCTTCTCCCTGCCGCGTGGGTATGAAAGCTCAGCTGAATTCAGCTGACATCAGTGTAGAAGAAAAGCAGAATGCCACCTAACACTGTCTTGCACTATCTCCTTCTGCCTTATGCTGCCAGGAAAGAGTAGAAGCTTAGTTCCTCTCTGAGCTCGGCTGAAACTCTCAGGGGGTTGAGGGTGGACAGTTGTCATTTGCCGTAGAGTAGGGCAGATGTTGCCAAAAAGCTCTTCTCTTCTGACAGACCATCCTTTTCCTTGCCATTTTTTCTAAACAAATTCAGCAAAATTGCAGAATGTGGGATCAACCCACAAATATCAGTTTTACTTTTGTAGAGAAGCAAGGAATTATCCAAAAATAAAATTAAGAAAACAATTTCATTAACAATAGCACCTAAAAGAATAAAAAGCTTAGGAATAAATTTAACCAAGGAGGCAAAAATCTTGTACATTGAAAAGTATTAACATAGACCTAAATAAATGTAAAAATCTCCATGATCATGGATAGGAAGATTTCATATTTCAAGATCGTAGTACTCCCCAAAGTGATGTACAGATTCAATGCAATTGTTGTCAAAATTCCAATAATATATATTTTTTGATATTGAATAAAGCTGATCTTGAAATTCACATGAAATTTTAAGGGACCGTAGCCACCTAAACCAATTTTGAAAAACAAAAATAAACTCAGAGGACTAAAACTGCCTGATTTTAATACTAACTGCAAAGCAGCAATAATCAAAACAGTCTGGTCCTGGGATAAGGATGGACATGTAGACCAATGAAATAGAACTGAGAATTCAGAAATGGACCTGTAAGTCTATTGTCAACTGACTTTTGATAAAGATTCCAGGACAATTCGATGGGGAAAGAATAATCTTTTCAATAAATGATGTTGGGATAGCTAGATTTCCACATGTAAAAGATTGAAGTTGGATTCTCACCTCTCTATATCCAAAATAATAACTCAAAATGGATAAAAGACCTAAATGTAAGAGCTATGACTATAAAACTTTTATAAGAAAACACAGAGGGACCTATCTGTGACTTTGGTTTTGGCAATGGATTCTTAGAAATGACACCAAAAGCATAAACAAGAGAAAAAATAGATGAATTGGACTCATAAAAATTAAAAACTTTTGTGCATCAAAGGACTCTATCAAGAAAATTAAAAGACAATCTACAGAATGAGGGAAAATATTTGCAAATTATACATCTTATAAGAGTCTAGTAACAAGGATGTATAAAGAACACTTACAATTCAACAATAAAAAGAAAAACAACCCTTTCTAAAAATAGGCAGAGGACTTGAATAGACGTTTATCTAAGGAAGATATACAAATGCTCAATAATCACATGAAATGATGCTCAGTATCTTTAATCATTAGGATAATGCAAACCCAAAACACAATAATATACCACTTCATATGCACATGGATCGCTATTTTTTTTTTTTAAAGGAAGATAGCTAGTGTTGATGAGGCTGTTGGGAAATTGAAACTCTAGTACATTGCTGGTGGGGATGTAAAATGGTGCTGCTGCTGTGAAAAACATGGTATTTCTCCAAAATGTTAAACATAGTACACCATATGATCCAGCAATCTATTCCTCGGTATATGTCCCTCAAAATTAGAAATAAGCATTCAAACAAATACTTGTACAGGAAGGTTCACAGTAACACTGTTAACAACAGCCAAAAGATGTAGCATGAACCTCAAAATCCATACATGGAGAAAAGGATAAATAAAATATGGCCTATGCATACAATGGAGTGTTATTCAGCCATGAAATGGGAAGAAGTTGTGTTTTTATTTTTATTCAGATGAAAATATTTTCTTATTTTCCTTGTAATTTCTTCTTTGACCCATTGGTTATTTTAAAATATGTTGTTTAATTTCCTAATATATGCTCCCAAACTTTCTTCTGTTGCTGATTTGTAAAATAATTTCATTGAGGTCAGAGAACATACTTCATGTGATTTCAATCTTTAAAGTGTATTAGTACCTGTTTTATGAAGTTAATGGTCTATTCAGCAGAATGTTCATGTGCATTTGAAAAAATGAGTATTCTTTTTGTACTTTTCAATTAAAAAGTTTCTGTTTGGTTATTTTCAATAATTTCTATCTCTTTATTCTCTATCTCTTTATTCCCTGTTCAATGGACATCGTTGTTATACTTGTCTTTAGTTTTTTAGATACGGTTCTCTTTCATGCTTTGATATATTTGTAATAGCTTATTTAAAAACCTTTGGCTAATAAGTCCAATATCTACACCCCCATCTGGAACAGTTTTTGTCTTTTTCTGTGTATGGACCATGCTTTCCTGTTTTTTTTTCGCGTCTCCTAATTTTTGGTTGAAAATTGAAATTTATAGAAAATATAACATGGCAACTCTAGAAATCCGGTTCCTCTCCCTCCACCAAGTCATGTTGTTGTTTTCCTGATCTTTGTTTGTTGAGTGACTTTCCTGGACTGATTCTGTGAAGTCTGCATTCCATGTAGTGTGTAGCCATTGTAGTCTCTGATTGCTTAGCTTCTTGGTCAGCTAATGATCAGTCTGAGATTTCCTTAACTGCCTCGAGCCAATAAGTTTACCACCTTTTGCTAAGGGGCTCTGTGTGTGTGTTAGGATATGCCTTTGATGCTCAGGAAGTTTATAGCTTTGCTTTAGCCTTCTCTTTCTGATGTGCACAGTCTCAGTCAGCCAGATGTGAGAGATTGGGACCCTTTTCGGTTTTCCTGGGCATGGGCCTAGCCCTGTACATGCCTGCAGACTTCTAGATTCCCAAGAATATGTCAGGGTTTTCAAAGTCCCTTTGGACATCTCATTGCGCAAATCTTCTTTAAAAGTTTTGTTCTGACTCTTATTTGCCTGAAAGGTATCACATTCTTAGGTAGCTCTGAAACAGTACAGTTGATTGTTTTTGACAAATTACCTGGGGATAGGGTTTTTTCCATGAAGCAAGTTCTGAGCCAGATCAAATAATGGCAACGTCCTGTGAATGATATTTTTCCAGGGATCGATGAGACAAGTCAAATATGGCAAATACTCTGGTTGCTGCAAGCCTTCTGAGTTCCACAGCCACCGTGGTTGCAAAGCTGCTGCATTTAAAGGCTACCACAGAGCTGGAGAGAGAGGGACAGGACTAGGCCAGCTTACAATGCACAAAATCTTATTGTTCTTACTTAAGTTCAGCAGTTCTTCTTGAATAAATATTCTTCAGATTGTGGCAAAATTTTGGTTAATTTACAGAGCTCTGACTTTCACAATTTTATCAGTATTTTCATTGCTTTTATGGAGAAATGCATTTAGAGAGATCTTCACTCTGCTATTCAGGTAAGCACTGCCCTTAACGGTAAAGTTTTACAATGGTGTTTTAATGTTTCTCTGACACTTCCTGTAACTCATGTAAGTTCTACAGGAAACTGAAAGTGGCTTCATGGTTCATATATAACTCAAAATGTCTTTTTTATGCATTCTATTGCTGTATCTTCAATTACAGGTAAATTAATTTAAAATGGTCTCCATTAATAACTGGCTCATCCAAAGCTTTGTATAAACATAGTATTCTTTTATAAATTGAATGTGACAATCCTTAACTTTAGTTTATATTTGTAAGCCTGTGGATATTTCCTGTGTAATTTTTCAGTAGATTTCACAATTGAAAACTCTAAACCATTTGAAGAATTGTAATAACTCTCACATATGAATTATTGTAATGTCCATTTGCACACTTTTATTTTGACATTACTTACTGACAAAATTTACTGACCATTTTCTGGCAGTTTTTCTCCCAACACAGATCAGAGAGTTAATATTTGTGCAGATGCTACAGGGATAGGCTCTGGGAACAGATTGACAGACTGGCTTCCATTGCATGTCCTTTCACTGTTCCCATGAAAACCTCCTCCTCTTTCCCACAGCTACAGCCACTGATGCCACTTCTGCTGCTGTTGCCACTGCTGCTGTCACAAATCTGGGCTCAGGTCAAAGCTCAGTAACACCCTTGGCTCCACGGTGCTCTTGCCTGCCACAGGGCTTTGCATGTGCATTGGGCCAACCACAATGTTTGTGAACTGCCTATTGTACCCACAGGTCTGAACCCACTAAGTGTAGGCTGCTGCTGGATCACAGCTACTTGCACACACTGCCCATCAGTGTATTTCCTTTCCTCATATGTGTGATCTATTGTCTCATTTGACTTCACTTATGAAACAGATATTCAAAGATAAAATTATTAAAAACTTCAAGATAATGACAGCAGAGAATTCTATCAAGTATGGGACATTATCAGCACTGGGCCTTGAGCAACTGCATAAATTGCATACTTGTGAAGCCAGCCCTGAACACAACCATTCCATGGAGAATGTCATTGGAGGGTTTTCGTGGTCCATACCCAGTAGATGTGCAGTATGGCAAGGATGATAATAAGAACACATGAATATGACTGCTTGAGTGTTTCTTCTGGGCATGACCATGCAAAACTTTTGGAATTCCGTAGCTCTGAGTATTCTCCATTAAAGCTATAATGATTTACATATGTAAGAGCTACACAAAGAAAACTAAGTCCATCCCTTTTGTCAGCCTAAGAGAGTAGAACAACAGCTTTCCTGTCACCTGTTCTGTAATAGTCTTCAGTTAAATATTTGCAATTAGTCCTTACATAGATATGGCATTTCAATTCCTTAAATTGGATTGTGTGGCTATATGCCTTGTAGCAGATTCTAATACTATATTGATTGTTTTAATGTATTATTAGGAACTCTAAAAACATTTGTTCAAATTTTACTTTCTATTTTGTACCAATATCCGTTTTTACTGTTATGTTGACTGTATACTAATTTAAATTGAGTTTTTAAAAATGTTGTCTTGATTTTATTTAGCAGCATTCGTTTAAATCCAATGTGCTTGTTTACTAGAATGAAACATATTTCATGAGATTTCATTCTTTATCATTGATTCCTGTTTCCTTCTATGAATCTATACTGAAAAAATCCAAATATATTTCTTTGAATATTTCTGCATGATCATAATTTTTGAATTTGTAGGTACTGCATATTATATTTTTCTAAGGAGATAATATTTTTTTCTACAGTAAC
This sequence comes from Equus przewalskii, assembly GCF_037783145.1. Taxonomy (NCBI): domain Eukaryota; kingdom Metazoa; phylum Chordata; class Mammalia; order Perissodactyla; family Equidae; genus Equus; species Equus przewalskii. The sequence goes on from NC_091849.1 coordinate 32,891,857, forward strand.
TTTAAAAATTGTAAAAAATGTGTGGTAAAACTTTCTTAATATCTCCCCACAAATCTTGCTTGAAAATTTTAGGATTTCTGTTTTACACTTGCACATTCTTTATGATAAAATATATCATAATCAATCCTCCATGTAATTTACGAATCTATTTTCTAATGTAAGAATCTATTCTCTAATACAAGAAAATCAATTCCTCTATATGGCCATTAAGATTTGATTAAATGCTTTCAGTGGTAGTGAACTCATGACCTTCTTTGTAGGCATAGTCAATATTCAGAAAGGTCTCACCATTAAAATACTTCCTTATATAATGCTCAGACATGACCCTTTAAAACTTTAATCAGTATTTCTAATTCTAACAGCTGAACTAACTCTGAGGAGAGAGAGACAGAGAGAGAATATCTTTTCTCAATGAAGAGTTATCAAAATAATTGAGAAGTTTCACAAGTACCTCATATATTGTGCGTTTCCTTGTTAACATATTATTTACTTATCCTGTTAATTTTTTTTTTAAAGATTTTATTTTTTCCTTTTTCTCCCCAAAGCCCCCCAGCACATAGTTGTATATTCTTTGCTGTGGGTCCTTCCAGTTGTGGCATGTGGGATGCCGCCTCAGCGTGGTCTGATGAGCAGTGCCATGTCCGCGCCCAGGATTCGAACCAACGAAACACTGGGCCACCTGCAGCGGAGAGCGCGGACTTAACCACTCGGCCACGGGGCCAGCCCCTTATCCTGTTAATTTTTAAGAACTGTTTTCAGAATCTTTACAATTTTGGGAACAGTACACTTGATGGATTGCAGTTTGTCAAAATCTCTCTTATACTGTATTCCCCAGAACTAAATTAGTGAGTTCCCATCAAAAGTGAAAGGTAGACAATAAAGTGGAACTATCATATCTCTTACCTCCAATTCTGCTTTTATAATAGGAATGTCAGATCCTTCTCATCTCTCTTATCATCATTCAGGAACCATGTGAAAATCTGTCAGTGTAGTGGATAGTTCCCTTAAGATATCACTTTACATACTTACTAACTTACCACTTTTGTGATATTCTCTTCTGCACATATAAATAATAAAGAATAACATTAGGTATTGGAGAAGCCGAGCTGCAGTGAAGATGTCCACATCATCTACTTTGGGCTGAGATTCTGAAAAATGAATACCAGAATTTTCTTATTAACATCCAGACCAACCCTATTGCTGTTTCTACAATGAAAATTTTATTCTATACTTCAAGTAAAATGTAGGTCTATGACCAAGTTTCAGTCTTCATGGATAGAGTTGAGGGATTTCATGACTCCTAAGAACCAGAGGTGTGGTAGTGTAGCAGCCACACAGAAGACAGTATGGGACTGAATATCTCAGAGTAGGTCATGGGTTGTGGAGATGCTTCTCTCGTGGGTTGTGAAAAATACCTGAGTGTGGACACCTCACAGTAAATGAGGGAATCTCTGCCAAGTCCCAGGTCTGCCCTCATCACTTTGCTATTCCCTACGAAGCCAAACATTATCTAGGGCAGTAATTGTCAGACTATGGCCCACAGACCAAATCAAGTTGACATATATTTGTGGAAGTTTTGTGATTTCATAATGGATTTCACATCTTTAAAACACTGAAAAAAATGAAAATCAGAATACTATTTTATGATGCAAAATAATATGCAATTCAAATTTCAATGTCCATAGAACTCAGCTATTCTGCTTCATATATGTGTGGTCTAAAGCTGCTTTTTAATTACAATAACAGAGATAAGTAGTTGCAATCAAGACTGTTTGTAGTACAGCGATGCAGTTATAGCTTAACATCATGTTGAGTTGTTCAACTCTCGCTGCACAGCAACGCTTTATTTTATCTCTTTGTTTTATTACCAGAAAACATCAATCATGTCAAAACAAGAAAAGAAGAAAAAATAGACTTCGAAAGAAACATTTTAAGGTATTTTAGTGTGGATTATTTTATTAGTGAATTATGTTTCTATTATGCAATGACACTGTAGCTGTCCTAAAAGATAACAATATACACTGGCATTGCCTGACTAATATTCATCACAATATTCTCAAATTATGGTAAAACAACTTAGAAAACTTGTAAAGTTTAAAGCTTAGTATCTCAACACAGAAGAATTTCTTCATGAAAATAATAAAAAGGAAAATGAGACTGCAACAAAAGTAAGTCTTCAAGGGCTCATTTCTTAGTCAAGCAAGAGAAGTCATTGAACAATGGTGAGCTAAATTGAACTGTATTTGATTGAAGTGGCCAAAGAAACGTGTCCAGAGAAAATAAACTTAAGTCTATGGATCTTTTGTTGACAACATTTGTTCAAAAGGTTGAAGACATTGTGAGCAATATCATCAGCCAAATAGAAACCAAGGTACTATCTAGTTATGAAGGAAGACAGAATATACATACTTTTTCCTATTCCTCCTAATAACTATGGCCTAAAACCCTGTACATATATATATATAAAACAAAAAGACTCTGAAACGTGCTTACAAGAAAGTAAAGAGGCTAGAGTTCTTGGGACCCAGGGAATGATGCATAGTGAGTTCCCTGGGTTTTCTTTCTGCCTATTATATGCCTAACTAGCTGCTGAAGAAACCCAGACATATTAATGGGGGAAGATAAAATAACCCCCAAGGAAAGCATGCTCTCTGTAGCCAAAGGACCAGGAATTGGCAGCCCAGCAAGGCACTTTTAAATAATAACTCCCCTACTCCAATGAAACACCACAGAAAAAACTGAGCCCCACTCCCACTATTCAGCAAAGACCAAGGAGCCTAGAAATTCACCTTCACTCAACTAACATGTACCCCTTCCCCTCCTGGGTTGGTGTTGGTGAAGGCAAAGTGAAGAGCTAGAGCTTTCATTCTCAGCCAGCAGCAGTGAGGCCACTTCCCCTACCGTGCCACAGAGTCAGTGGAGACCACATGGAGAATAGTAATGAGGTGGTCATCACTTTACCAGGTGTGATGGTGTCAACAGGGGACCAGAGGGAACCTGAACTTTCAGCCCTACTCAGTGGTAACAAAGTGCCTCTCTCCTCCTAGAGTGTTAATAAATGCTTAGTGGGGAATGCTGAGTACTTCCACTTTCACTTAACACTGATGAGATGATGTCCTCTTTCTCTGATTCATGTGGTGACATTTGAAACTTGATAAAACAGATGATTTAAGTAAAATCCATAGTCTCATAAGATAACACTCAAAACGTCCAGGATACAATAGAAAATCACTCTTCATATCTGGGAGAACCAGGAAAATATCAACATGAATGAAAAAAGATAATCAATAAACACCAACACCAAAATGGCAAAGATGTTTGAATAATCTGACAAGGATTTTAAGATTGTTATCATAAAAATAAGTAATTATGAACACACTCGTAACAGATAAAAAAAATAGAAAGTCTTAGGAAATAAATAGAAGATATAAAGGAGAACCAAAAAGAAATTTAAGAAAATACAATATCCAAAATAAAATACTCACTAAATGGGCTTAACAGAGAACAGAGATGATGAAGAATGAGTCTCAGTGAACTTGAATACAGAACAATACTAATTATCCAATCTGAACAAGAGAGAGGAAATAGACTGAAATAAATGATTAGAGACTCAGGCTCCTGTGGAACTATAACAAAAAATCTAATGTTCATGTCATTGGGGTCCCAGGAGAGGACAAAGAGTGTGGGGCTAAAAAAGTATTGGAATAAATGATGGCTGAAAATTTCACAAATTTTGCAAAAGATATTAACTTACAGATTCAATCAGTTGAGCAAACCACAAATAGGATAAACCCAAATAAATCCATGCCCAGAAACATCATAATCCAACTTCTGAAAACTAAAGACAAAAACATCTTGAAAGTAGACGAACAACTCCTTACCTTTAGGAGAAAATCAATTTGAATTACAGATTTCTAATCAGAAACCATGGAAGTCAGAAGGAAGTGGCAGAATATTTTTAAAGTGCTGAAAGAAAAGAACTATCAATCAGAATTCTATACTCAGTGAAAATATCCTTCAGGGGAAATAAAGAAATTTTCAGATTAAAGTAAACTAAGCGAATTTCTTGCCAGCAGACCTATTCTAAAAGAATGGCTAAATAAAGTTCCTGAAATTGAAAGGGAATGATAAAATAAGGAATCTTGGAACATCAGTAGGGAAGACAGAACAAGGGAAGGAGGATAAGTATGGGCAAATATATAGATAAATAGATTTTCCTTTTCTTTTTGAGTTTTCTAAAATATATTTGATGGTTGAAGCAAAAGTTGTAACATTATTTGATATGCTTCTCAATGCATATAGAGGCTACATAAAATATAATTATAAATGAGCGAGGATAAACGGATCTAAAGGGAGATAAGGTTTCTACAATTTATTTAAGCTAGCGAAATGTCAACACCAGTAAACTGTGATAAGACAGTTACGTATAGCGCAATGGCTAGAACAACCACTAAAACATCTATTCCAAGAGATAAACTAAAATAATGTAGATAAAAATGGAATTCTAAAAAATGTTTCTGTAACATGTGAGAAGGCTAGACAAAGAAAACATAGAAGTAAAAAGTAGAGTGCTAACAGAAAACAAAAATAAAATGGCAGACTTAAGTCCTAATATAAGAATAGATATAAATGGCCTAAGTACACCACTTAAGAGACATATATCAATAGGATGGATTTAAAAAATTACCAGAGTATATACTGTCAAGAAAGTCACTTCAAATATAAGTACAGAGGTAGGTTGAAAGTAAAATGATAGAAAAATATATATGATGCATATATTAAATAAAAGGAAGCAGGAGTGGCTACATTAATATCAGATAAAGTAGACTTACTTGAATGTTCATAGTAAGTTTATTTGTAATAACGACAACCCGGAAACTCAAGCTCAAATGTCATTCAATGAGGGAGTGGTTAAACAAACTGCAATATGTCCATGTTATTTAATACTATTCCACAATAAAAAGTAACAAACTACTGAACTTGTAACAACTTGGACAGATCAGAAGAGCATTATGCTGAGTGAAAAAAAGCTGACTGCAAAGGATTACAATGTATGATTCCTTCAATATAACACTATCAAATTGGCAAAATTACAGAGTTAAAAAACAGTTTAGTGGTTATCAGGGGCTGAGGATGGTGAGGGTGGGAAGGAGAGAGATCGATGTGAGTATAAAGCAGTAACCTGAAAAAGTCCTTTATGGTGAAGGAATTTTTCTGTATCTTGATTGTGAACGTGGTTACACAAATCTACGCAGGTGATAAAATGACATGAAACTATACACATTTGGCGTATCAGTGTTAATTTCCTGGTTTTGGTTATGTACATTGTACTATAGTTAGGTAAGATGTAATCATTGGAGGAAAGTGAGTAAAAGATACATGGAGTCTCACTGTACTATTTGTCAACTTTCTGTGAATTTATAATTATATTGAAATAATTTTTTATTGAGGTAACATTGGTTTAATTTAACATTATATAAATTTCCGGTGTACATCTTTATATTTCAACTTCTGTATAGACAACATCATATTCACCACCAAAAGTCTAGTTTCCATCCACCATAGTACGAATGTGCCTTTTTTACCCCTTCCATTCTCCCCTCACCTCCCAACACTTCTGGTAACTACCAATCCATTCTCTGTATTTATGTGTTTGTGTGTTATTACTATTTTTTTTGATCTCCCACATATGAATGAAATCATACAGTATTTTTCTTTCTCCATCAGACTTATTTCACTCAGGATAATACCCTCAGGTAATTTTTTTTTAAATAAGGAATAATACGGAGGTGGGAAACAAGGTAAACAATTTTGAGTGATTTTCTTGCCTCTTGATGGAACTTACCAATACTGCTCAGTTATTGCTCCTTCTTCAAGGAGTCAATGCCAAGTTTGAAGTGACTGAAAAATTAGCCTCTATAAATAGTTTTCATGGAATAAATACAAATGAGAAAATTTTTTTAAAAGTTGATTAAACACTAACTTGGTATAACCTGAAGTGGAATTTGCTAAAATATGCTCAAATTTCTGTTGGTAAAAAGTATGTATGGATCATTATAAGACTTAATTGGACATATTTTAAAAATCTGTGAGAATGTAAGGTTATTTTTTGTTATTCATCTGTAGATACTTTGCAGAAAATATTTTAAAACATTTTAATCTCCCTTGTATCATTGAACATTCATTCACTATGGTGTACTCAAGCATTGTTAATTCTGAGAATTTTTGTCAGAAATAGAATCTGACTTACTTTACCAGAGAGGATTTTGATAGCTTGGCTGTGATAAAGTTTTATTGTGTGTTCTTTTTAAACTCAAGGTTGAGATTGAAATTTTCTGAATTAGAAGAATAATGTCAATCACTCATATTGAAAACAATATAACTTTGGAAAATAGCTTGTACTGCAGACATAATAATGTTTCTTAACAAATTCAACCTAAAAGTACAGGATAAAATAGAGCTTACATGTGAAATTTACACTGTGACAAAGACATTTTTCTTACAATTAATACTTGAAGCACATGAAGTGTCAAGCTACTTTACATAATTTCTGTGATGTCAAAAGGTAAAACAAGCAAAAAGATCACTTTCACACAAATTTGCACCAGATATATTTTCAGGTTTAAACTAAATTTCCAGGAGTACTCAATGCAACAGCAAAGGACATTTCCATATTTTTAAAATCCAGTTAATTGTGCAGTTAAGGAGCTTCCAAATAACCTTCAATTGGACGCTGCTAATCTGCAAGGTTATGACATTCTAAAGGAAAATAGTAAGAAAAGAATCAAATAGAATTCAAATATTGCCTTTCAAGTGATTTAAGCTCAATCAAAGTCATATGCTTGTGGACTGATTGATTATTTGTCAGTAGCTCTCTGTGTGAAAAAACATTTTCAAAGATGAAATGCATAAATCTTATTACAAACCATTATTAACAGATAAACACTTGCAATTTTTCTAGTGATAAGGAATGCTAACTTTAAACCACAATTAAACAAGATCTTATTTCCTCCAAAAATTACTTTCCTCTCATTATTAGATCTGCATTACAAAAATTGTACTCAATAATTATTATTACATTTTGAATTTCATCAGTAAAATTTTTGTGGGATTTATTTTCTTTCTTGTTATCTAAGTACCTACTTAATATTTTTGATTTTATCTCTTGGTCTGAAAAGCCTAAAATATTTACTATCTGCTCCTTTACATATAATGTTTGCTGACTCCTAATCTGGGGTAAGAAACAGGAGAGACTCTACCTGAATGAAAACAGCATAGCTCCTCTGTGGTGGCATTCAGGTTGGAACCTGAAGATGCAGTTAACTCATCAGGCTTCTAGTTGGATATCTTTTTGCTGCACCACAATGATTCATGTGCACACCTCTAGAACTGTGCAGTTTTAGGTGAGACACAGATGAATTTTATAAATAGAAGTTAGTGAGTTTGTTCCCAAATTCTCATTTCACAAACATCTTGCATAAAATTGTGGTAAAAAGTATAGGAGTAAGTGGGTTACACTCTTGGTGTTCCAAAGGAACAAGTGTGATTACAGTGTCATTGAAAAACAATAAAGAATCATTCTCCTTCCTTTTTGAAATTAAATAAATAAATTCATACCTTAAGTACTGAATCAACTATAGGAGAAAAATAAAACGCTAATGAGTTCTCTGGGCAATTGCGTAGGAAATTCCATCTTATACCTATTTTTTTTTTTTAAATATCGGCCCAAGCTAACATCTTTTGCCAACTTTCTTCTTCTTCTTTTTTTCTTCTTTTCCTTAAAGCCCACCAGTGCATAGTTGTATATTCTAGTTGTAGATCCTTCTAGTTCTGCTATGTGGGGCACCGCCTCAGCATGGCCTGATGAGTGGTGCTAGGTCCGCATCCAGGATCAGAATTGGCCGCCAAAGGAGAGAGAGCAAACTTAACCACTTGGCCACAAGCCGGCCCAGACCTACTCTTTTATTCTGAAAATTTTCTTCACTCCAGTCTTGCTCTAACTTCTGGATCTGTTTTCTAACTTTCTGGGCCTGAGCTTTCTCTCACTGATTTATGCCATTGAAAAGATTACTGCTCATTGGTGCTTATTTAATTCTAAGTAAAGTAAGGTTGGAATAGATTAACCATGAGATTCTTTTCAACCCTGAGCAACTTATGAGTCTATATATGCAAAGAAGATAAAGAAAGAAATTCAGCTTAATGAGTTTCCTACCGTTTGCCATGTTTATTTTTACAAGGTGATATGGGAATTTATCCTACTTCTTCCTATTTCTGAATGATAATGAGATCAGATATGATATTTAGGCTCACTATGGATATACCAAAAAGAGACAGAAAGTAGTTTAAAGGTAATGTTTAGTATGGAAATAGTGTTTATTTGTTTATATTTCACTTGTACTACAAATACAAAATGAATATTAAAAAATGAATACATTTCAAAGAAAAACAAGAGAGGATTATGTGTAAAATAATAAAGAGCAGATGATGAATTTTGAAGTTTTATTCAGAGAAGAACAGTGTGTCACTCACACCTATCTGTTACTGATCACCACATAGGCAGAGCAGATGCCTTACAAGAAAACCATCGGCACAAACTTCCTGACAACCAAAACTCTGAGCCTTGGAAAGATTTTGAAAAAGTCCCTTTGAGAGTAATCTGACCTTTTATTGTAGTTGAAAACGATGTGATTTAAATATTTGAAATAAATTCTACGGATTTAGGTTGCAATAATGAAGACACAAGTTTGAGAAGCTCACAGGAACTGGCCAGTCTCTGAGAAAGGACATGACGAGAGGACAGCAGGACTCACAGAAACTGTAACTGGTGGATCACTCAGAACTTGGTGCCTTCCTGCCTCTTCATCATTGAAACGTGTAAGTTTACTTAAGTGCTCTGCCAGCTCTGCCAGCTCCTTTCTTAGCCTCTACTCCTCTTTGTTTCTACTCCTATCTTTCTTCCCACTACAGACTGACACTTACTTCCTTAGTTCTTTGCCCACATTTGGGTGAGAGATAATTTGATGGGCTGAGCTGATTGCTATTCCTGTTGCTAGGACACAGTTTTTGGATCTGCCCTTTTTAGGGTCACTGGCCCTCCAATATGAGATGCCCTTGGAAAAGTGTTCTGCTCTTCACCTTCAGCAGTGACTGGATCACTTGGGACAGGGAACAGTGATTCCTGGTGAAAGCATAGTCTACAACTCTTCCCTCAGCAGAGTGGAAGAAAGGGGAGTTTCCTTGAGGAGGGGACGCATGCACGGCTTTCTGGTTTAGCTTCATGCTCCAATTCCACTTTTGTAAAATTTTCAGGAGGCATTTATGGTGAGCACTCCAAAGGTAGAGAGTAGATTGAAGAGCTAAGCTAAGAAAAGAGAGAAGAGACAGGAATTGTGGAGCAAAATGGAAAGAAGGCAGAGAACAGTGCCAAAAAGTGTGGGATGGATACAGGACCAGCTATAGAACTTGCAAAATTTCAGTGCAAAATGAAAATGTAGGGCTCCTTGCTGAAAACTTATTAAGAATTTCAAGATGGTGACTGTGAAACATTAAACCAAGTGTGAAGCCCTACTGAGGGCAGGAGTCTGTGCAACTACACAGCTCTCACACCCATGAAAATGGCCCTGGATGGATGCATAATAAATGCAAAGGAAATAGAGCAAGAGGGAATCTCAAAAAAAATTGTGGAAGACAAAAGAGAAAAAGGAAAGTCGGGAATATCACCATGGAATGACATTTCTTGTAAACAGATAAATGTTAACATATTTTTGATATTGTTATGAAAAGTATAATTTAAGGACTCATAGAAATACCATTAGGATAGAGGTAAAATATCTTTGCTGTGACCTTCCTCAGTAGATAACAAAGAACTGAAAATTCTTCTAAAAATGAAGAATGAATTCCCTATGTTGATGTAAACATTTTCCTGATAAATAAAAAGTTGAATACCCTCTAAAATTCTTATTACAGGTTGAGAATTTTAAAGTTGCAAACAGAAAGGTCAACTTTCATATATAATTACAAATAAACTCTAGCACGTCTTAGTTTAGGCTCAGTTTCACCATTTTCATGATCATTGTCTTCACGAGGCAGTTCCCGTTAACTTGTGTGAAAACACAGGACAAGGTGCTTTGTATATTGAACCTCATTTAATGCAGATAGATCTTTGAAGCTGGAAGTCACTTAACACACTATGAATCTGAGGAACAGAGAGCTTAAGGACTTTACATAAGATTGTACAGTGAAGAACACCGAAGATTTTCTAATAGGTGACATGTATTTTCTAATGTGCATTTTATTCCAAAGTTAAAATTTGTGACCTCTCTGAAGCAGTCACCATATATTTACCACTTCTTTCTTTGGATAAAACCATCTTTCAGCTCCTGCAACCTCCTAATTTAGGCTATTTTTGCTGGATCACATAATTGGTCCAAGTTTAATTGGTTTACAGAAGAATAAACTCAAAATTGGTTTCAAGATAAATGATATACTTAAAAAACATCTAAAATTTAGAAATACAAGAAAAAGTGTTTAACTTACATATTTAAAACATCTAACTTAAAATTAATAGAGGTTAGGAGATGAGTTAACTGAGGATTTAAATTGGACTAAGAACCCAACAAAATTTTGTATAGAGAGTAATAAAAGAACTCACCTGTCTTTTCCAATAGATTTCCTGGAAATTAAAATGAGTACACATCATTATTTTAAAATAATATGTAGAAGATAAAATTTGAAGTTTTCTTTAGCAAATAAATGCATCATTATGTAGAGACAGAATCACATCTAAGAGAAACAACTTTTGTGACAAAAAGTATGAATCTAAGAAATGAGAAATAAACAGGAAAAATCCTTTTTTCGTCTATGAATCTCATCTTTACTTTGAAAGCCTACATGAAAAATTATACATTCTAAACTTTTAAAGCATAGCGTAAATGTTACGTTTTAAAAAAGAGGTTTTGCAGAAAATGTTTCTGAAGATAATAATGTCTTACATGTCATTCAGATTATTTAATTATTGTTTTTCATGGAAAATTGATTTAAATAATTGAGATAAATTCCAAGAATTTAACTTACTGAGATGTAGCCAATTTTACTTAATCTGGCTGTAATATGACTCAGCTATATTCCCACTTCTTTTTGTTTATATTTTCATCTTTCTTCTTGCTAGAGACCAACAATTCCCTATTTATATCTCAGCCAAATGCCTGATGGAGAGAATTGGACTTATTTACATAATAACTATTGGTACTGTGTGAGCAGGAAGTTTTGGTCCAGCTGTCTGCCTAGGCAAATGGTCACCTCATGGATTGGTCCCTTTGGTCTTGTATCCAATCTCCTTTCTCCAAAAGTGACCAGATCACCTATCTTTGTCTTATCTATCATGTACAGTTACACTTTTTCTCCCAATATTACACTGTAAATGCACTGCTAAAGGTCAACAACAATTTATGCTAAATCTGCTGCTCAGTTTTCGATCCACGTTCTTAAATTTTCTACAGCATGTATAATATCTACCACTCCATTCTTTTTTGAATATAACTTGATTTGTCTTTCTATAATAACATTATTTCCTACCTTCCCTCCTGCCCATATGTCTCTCATTCTCTGTCACTTATTTTTGTCCTCATGTTATTCCACTACTGAACATTACTCTGATGTTAAGCAAAAATACTATGTATTTGATATATACATAAAACCGTAGTAAGTAAGGTGATGAAAAAAATTATCTTACATTGCAAAAGTGATATATTATAGTCATTGAGAAAGAGAACATGGCAAACTATATTTCCTTTTCTATTATATTTGTGTAATTTTAGATTCTAAATAGATTAGTCAATAGTAGCAAAAATGTTTCTGTGTAAGATATGGTCTTGGATATAAGAAAATACAAGAGAAATTTACCTACACATTCCAACAGTTCCACTGAAAAAACAACAGCAGCAAAAAGAAGGTGTTCATTAAATATTGCAAAGCAAATAAATTTTTAAAGTTAAGATGAAAGTAGTCCAATGCCATATTCTTGCATGAAACATTTTTAGAGCATTTTATAAATCTTAAGTGAGGATAGCTTGAATGATACCTCACTGATGGCCAAAGGTAAATTTTTTCCATTCTCTGTCTTTATGGGTGATCCTTGATTGTTTATTTTTCCAAACAGAAAAGGTTAATCACTTACCCACAGTCTTATTATACATCGATTTTTTCAGGACTTACTATGAATCAGAAAGACAGACACTGTAGGTTGGATCTCTACTCAACTCCCAAAACCCCCAATTAGTGCACATTAAAATGTGTTCACCATGAATATTAACAGCATGTTATAATTCCACAGCAATGCGTTCCTTGACAGAAGCCTTTCTTTCATTATTACACAGAGTGGCCTGTATGAGAGTGTTGGTTTTCAAGTGTATAAGGTCATTTTTCATGACTTTTAGAATGTAAACATCACATTTATTCATTTCTCACTTCTGGTTATATTTTTTTAAATAAATTACATATAGAAAAGGATGGATGGAAGTGAGATCACTCTAGGAGTTTTGAATTGTGAAGTTAGAGCAGAGAGAAGAACAAAAGTTAGAACATGCACAAAGCGTATTATCCAGGAGCATTACACATAAGAATAGGAGAAATATAGGGAGAGAGATAATATCCCAAAATTTGAGTGCACTGGTAGAAGTGAGGAAGAAGAATGAGGTGGAAGAGAAATGAATCTCTAATGAGAGAGAGGTTAGTTAACTGAGAACTCCTTTGGAGCAGCTAATTAGGGAATGAGAAGAAATGAGAAGTCAGTTCCAGCAGACCTGCAAGAGTAACAGATCCAACTCTTATACCTTGTACCCTGACTTATACTTTATCTTTCCGGCCCAAACACTTTTTTAGAGGCACTAGACACATAGCCTCACACACACACACACACACACACACACACACACACACTCATACATACAAGCACAAACAATAGCAGCAAATAAAAAGAAAACTCACCTTCATGGCTCTCATGCTTCATAAATAATTTTCTACAGTGATCTATTGGCTGAGCCACCATCTCAGGAAGGAGTATGTTTCACGTGTCACTCGTGGCCCAAAGGAAATTCCCAGCTCTGTTCTGAGCTGTGTTGGCAGGATTCTGAAATGCCTTTGTGTTCCCTATACAAGCACAGAGGGAAGAGAATATACCACCCACGGCAATGTCCCTGGGTCAGAGAGAAGCTTCAGTCATGTGAATCAGGTTTCTTGCTCCCGAGCTCTGTAGCTAGGTGGAGTATGGAGTTAATCCAGAAACAAGGAAGGAGACTCTGAACTCTGGACCTTATAGGATCATAAAATAATATTTTAGTTGTAGTTGTTCATTTGCTCATTTGAATACATGTGTAAATAAATACATATACACAAAAGATCGATTGATAAATGGATGACTGGATTTGTTTGTTTTTTTTTTTTTATCCATGGAAATCAACCCCAGTGAGGTTGTCTAGTGCTAAAATGAGAAATTTTATGTTCACTTGATAATTTGTATAGATCAACAAAACTAAGCCAGAGTTGTTACAAAGCAGGTTCCTCTTCTTTTTTCTCAAGACTTTATACACAGATTCTAGTCTCCTTGCTCCAGCCTGTTCTTTTGCAGTACAAATTCAGTACTGGCCTCTATCCTCCTTAGATTCAGTAACCTTCTAATTTCCACTTGCTGTGTTGGACCTCGACTCTGCCATGGGTTCTCTTTATCTTTCTGATCCTTACACTGGCCCACCAGGCTCTTCAGTGGTGTCCCTGAGACTGCATCTCTGACCTCATCTCACACTGTTTAATCACCTGCTCTAACCAGACCTGCCTCCTTGTTGTTCCATGAATTCTCCAAGCAGCTTTTTCTTTGTACTCTCTCTTTCGTCTGCCTTGAATTCTCTTTCTCTGGATTTTCACATGACTCTCTCCTTCACCCTCTCAGGTCTTTATTCACATTTGCAGTGAGACTTTTCCTGGACAAATTGTCTAATGTTCCCACTCTCCTTTAATCCTTATACACCTTTACTACTCTATTTTCTTCTTAGTATTTATCACCATTTAATATACCCATATTTAACTCACTTAAAAGTTTATTGTCTCATCCATAAGAAAGTAAACTCCTTAATGGAAGGAGTTTGTGTCTGCTTTTTCTCTTGCTTTGTACTCAAGGTACCTGTATAGAACATGACTCAATAACATTTAAAAATTAATTAAATTAAGAGTGAGCTTTTCTGAGAAGATTGGTTTGGATGGGTAGCTTAGATTACAGAGCCAAGAAAATGTTAACCTTCTGTGTGATCAGTATCCATGGGTAATGGTATCTCATCTAGAAGCACTAGCCTAGAAGGATAAAAGAGAATTTGGCAGATTCCAGGTATGACCTTTCCATCCCATATCACCATGAAGGGAAGCTGTAAAGCCAGAAGTGATAGAAGGAAAATCAAAATGTCTTCGAGATCTGTTTGACTAAAAATTTTATATGGGAGTAGTATGGTAGATATTATCCCCAAAACTGCTCAAGGAAACTTAAGGTATCTGGTTGACTGTTTGGTGCCTATCTAAACTAAACTAAACTAAAAAAAAATGTGTTTATCACTTTATACACAGATCTCCAAAAGCTGTCTACTTCATTGAAAAATAATTCATTTTTAAAAATAATTGAGAAAATTATTTTTTATGTGTAGGCTCAAGATCAAGATGTTTACTCAATATCTTTTATGTTTAGGCATTATGATTGGTGTAGAATTTAACTGTAATCCTCCTTTAACATATGTAAGCAATGCATTGGAAGTGTGTTTTTATATCACTTTATTTATGATTAAGCAAATATGTATTAAATACCCACCATAAGCATTATACTAGTTACTTGGGATATACCAGTAAAAACAAAACAAAAGAAATAAGTCATGCCCTTGTGTCACTTACATTACAACAGGGTATGATCTTTGCTACAATAATGCTGTGCAACGAAACGCAAAATCTCAGTGGCATACAAAAATAAGCATATATTCAGACCCTGATTCTATAGATCAGTGATTTAAGGTCACTTATGTCTACTGGTGAGCTCTGACTGACTAATCTAGAATAACCTCAGTGAGAACAACTAGGTCTACTTGGCTCCGCTCCGTGTGCCATCCTCTAGGAGGCTAGCCTGGATATGTTTTGTGATGACAGCAGGGCAAGAGACAAGAGAAACATGCAAGTGCTTTTACAAACTTCTGCTTATGTCACAACTGTTAACATCTCTTGACTAAGCAAAGTTACACGATAAAATTCAGAATTAAGGAGAAGGGAATATATTCCACTTCTTAATGGGACGAAGTGCAAAGTTGTACTGAAAAGACTGTGCATGTGGAGAAGATGACAAATTTGGGCCATTAGTGAAATTAATATACCACTCGGGGGCTACAGAACATTAGAAGATGATAAGTGCTATGGGAAAAGAAAACATGAGCAGCGTATTAGGACTGCTGGCAGCTGAAGGGGAATTTCAACTTGAATAGGTCAGTAGGCCTCTGTGAGAAGATAATACTTGAGCAAAGTCTCATCTAAGTGGATTTCTGGGTGAAGAATTTTCCAGACATAGAAACAACTACAACAAAGACCATAAGGAAGGAATATGCCTGGTGTTTTCAAGGAATATAAAGAGGCCTATGTGACTGGTGTGAAGTGAGCCAGGAAGACAATAATGAGAAGAGGTCAGAAAAGTAGCAGATTATGCAGCATCTAGTAAGCCACTAACAGGACTTTGACTTCAACTTGAGTCAAATAGGGAGACACTATGGGTCATTGAGTAGGAAAATGACACATTCCAACTGATGTCTGTATTAAGACGTAAAACAACCAATCTTGCTGCTGTACTAAGAATAGACAGTAGTGGGAGGAAAAGAAGAAGCAGGGAGACTGTTGCTAAAGTGATCCAGGCAATAATTGATTGTACCTTTGTCTAGTTGTCTAGTTTATGAGCTGTTAAAGTGGTTAAATGTGGTTGAATCTTCAGCAGTTTTTTTCTCCTGAGGAGTAAGAGGTGACTCCTCCAGAGTACCAATGCCTAGGCATTAAGGAGCGCATGAATATGGGATGGAATATCATGCAGACCAGAGTTAAAAGGACTAAAGATGCACCTGAAAGAATGTCTGAAATCCAGAGAGGAAGAAAGGTGAATGGAAATAAAATGAAAAGTACTATCTAATTGTATAGTTGTTCATTGATTAACCAGAGGGCTTCTAAGTGGCAGTTATTTAGATAAGAATTTATTAGATGAGAGAACTACTCAGCCAAGTGTAGCATATCACAATCTCAGGCCCTTTGCCTTAGGTATTTGCTTTCCTTATTGATTTTTTTAATCCATACTCTGCACCTGCACACACATTTTCCCTTCTTTCAGATTCCACAATCTTTGTCTCAAGCCCACATGCTTAGACATGATCTAACAAAACCAGTCAGTCACATGGGTGAGAAATCTGGATCTAACCAATTGACAAGCCTTAGCTCTGATTTCATCCCCTAATTTTCAGAATAACAGGAATGTAGGGTATCTTAGTATTTCAGTCACAAACTAAGATAAAAGGAGTTGGAACTTTCACAAATATTGAAATAGAGGAACTAAAACTGTCACGTGCAAGTGAAGTAATTACATATTTAGAAACCGCAAAAAAATCTACAGTTAAATTATTGAAATTAATGAGTTTACCAAGGTTATCCGATATATGAAAAATATTAAGAAATCATTGTATTTCTATAGAACCAAAACATACAATTTGAAAAAGGGATACATTATCCTCAAAATCACAAAATACTTAGGAAGAAATACTTTAAAAACAGTTCAAAAACTTCAATGTTCTAAGTTCACGTTTAAAGATTTATTACTAAAAGAGATGTAAATTCTCACAAAATTGGTGTGTGGATTTGACAAAATCCTAGCATATGACTTCTGCTTTGGGGAAAGATGGGGTAACAGGGACTTGAAACAAATTTTTAAACAACTGAAAAAATATATGAAAAAATAGTTTTCAAGACATTGAGTGTCAGACATTGAAGGACAATGATACTGAGAGATGGAAAACAAATTAAGTGAGGCCTGAAATTGCCCCAGCTCACTGCCTAGAGAAAGTTTCTAGGCCATAGAGCATGGAGATGGAAGCCTAGCTGCACCCAGCTCTTTCCCTGATTTGATGAGATCAATCTGGGAGTCCAGGGAAGCCAAGACTGGCTAGAGTTTGTAAAGCGTTGGAGAGGAGATAACTGCACAGAGAGAGAGAGAGAGAGCTCCAGAGAACTGCTGAGGGTTTCCCTTAAGTCTTCAGTTGATTATTGAACAATGCATGAATGTGAGGAGACTACCCAAGGATGGAGAAGAAACCACCTGAGAGGATTAGAAGGATCAATCAATGGAGTTCACACAGGGTCTAGAATAGTTCTCTCTGCCAGTCAAATTGGAAAACCACACAACACATGGAGTATCAGATAGAGTTCTCAGAATCATTTTATGTTGGTAGTGGGTAGAATTTAGCCTTTTACTAAGCACATTTCTGATTCTTCCTGCCAAATCTTAAAAACAATGCCAAAGGATCAAACTGATACCAAGTAACTGTGTTTTATTTATTTATTTACTATTTACTTATTTGAGGAATAATGTTAGCCCTGAGCTAACACCCACCTCCAATCCTCCTCTTTTTGCTGGGGAAGACTGGCCCTGAGCTAACATCCGTGCCCATCTACCTCTATTTTCTATGTGGGATGCCTACCACAGCATGGCTTGATCCACGCCCGGGATACGAACCAGTGAATCCCAGGCCACCAAAGTGGAGCATGGGAACTTAACCACTATGCCACTGGGCTGGCCCCTGTGTACCTGTGCTTTAGAACAAAGCTGAAAACTATTTATAGGAACACAAAAATATCCATCATCTAATAAGGAAAAGGTCACAATGTCTGGCATCCAATTTAAAGTTACCAACTGTGTAGAGAAATAAGAAAATATGACCCACACAGAGGAGAAAATGAATCAACTGAAAAGTAACTGGTGTGATACAGATGATAGGAACATTAAAAGTTATTATAACTACATTCCCTATGTTTAAGAAGCTAGAGGAAAGATTGAACATATTAAGTAGCAATATGGAAGACATTAAAAAGGCCATATCAAAATTCTAGAGAGAAAAACTATAATGTTTGACATGAAAACTACACTGGATGGGATTAGCCATAGGCTAAACATTGCAGAGAAAAAAATTAGTGAATTCGAAGACAATATAGAAAATACCCAAAATGAGATATAGAGAAAACGAAAGATTGAAAAAAATAAACAGTGTTCATGAGCTGTGCGACAATTCAAATGGGCTAAAATATGTGCAATTGGAGTTCTCAAAAGGACAGAGACAGGGCCAGAAAGATAATTGAAGAGACAATGACTCAACTTTTCTCAAATTTGATGCAAACTAAGTTCACATATCTGAGGATCTCTACAAATTTCAAATACTGTAAACAAAGAAAACTAAACCAAGGCAGTGTAATAAAATGACCCTCACTCATAGTAATTGTACTCTTCCACATTTTACCAAGGTTGGTCTGTATGACCAATTGAAACAGCAGAAGTGATAGAATGTCACTTCCAAGATCAGGTTTTAGAAGACATTGCAGCTCCAATCTCTCTTTCTCTCTCATCTCTTGCTCTAGGGGAAGATACGTGCCATGTCTTGCAAACACCAGGTGGTTCAGTGGAGATAATCATATGATGAGGAACTGAGGCCTTCAGTTAACAGCCATGTGAAGGGGTCTTCTTGTAAGCAGATCCTCCAGCTCCAGTCAAGCCTCCAGATGATTGCTGCCGTAGCCAACATCTTGACTGCAACCTCATGAGAGACTAGGAGCTGGAGCTACCCAGCTAAACCAATCCCCAATTCCTGACCTGAGAGTTAATATGCATTTGTTGTTTCCAGCCCTGGGTTTTGGGGTAATTTGTTGCACAGTAATAGATAACTAATTCACTGAGACCCTGTCATAAGAAGGATAGCTTCTTTGTGGATTGCAGTGACCTCACTTACCACCATAGTCCCAGAAATGGATGCCTATGTCAGAACCTATCTAGTAGTCTTTCTGTGAATGCAGCAGCTTTACATCTGATATAGGACTTTCTGTCAGGTTAATTATATTACGTATTTGAAGACACAGAATAGCCAGACTTGACCCTCAAAATTACTCTCTATCTTCTCCGATACCAGAATCTGGCTCTTTCCAGAACACTGCCCATCCAGGCATTATTTTAGGTTGCAATTTAATTGATAAATCCTAGACACTTAATCCAGTATAGGGAACTAATAATTTCCAAGTGAGATTTTGCCTTCAAAAATGCCAATTCCCCTTGTCCTACCTGCCTACCCAAGATCATAAGTCAATAATGGGAAGAAACTGAGAGGTAGAGGCTGAGGACAGTGAGGTCTTATAGGACTAATGCTTATTTCTGCTTTATACCTTTTTCTATTCTTCTCTAGGCTTTGGCCCTAGACATAGGGTAATTTTGGACAGCACAATCGTGTGCTCTATCCCATGAATTTGAGATATAAATTGATAGCCAAAAGGATAGAAAGTGTTTTAAGTCTCTTGATAGCATTTGAAAGAGAAAAGACAAATTTCCCCTTTTCCATGAAGCTCTCTACATCACCTGTTGATGGGGAGGAAAAACTTGCCCAGAAAGAATGTCCTCATCAACGCTAATTTCCAAGAATGTTTACCCAAAACCGAAAACATAACTTATCTATACTACCTGCCTCACTGTCTTAGGCAGTGGCAATTGGAGCCTTACCCTCACCAAACTGTCTTATCTTTCCAGCTTTACAGAAGGAGGCTCTATATTCTCCTTACTTCTCTAACTTTACAGAAAGATGAGGGATAATCCGAGAGAGGCAGTCCCTGTTGTTCTCGAATTAGGCCAATTCGAACATCCCTTATCTACCTTGACTGGAATGAGAAGACACGGAGAGGAATGGGACTGGGGAAAGAACCACAAATTTACTTAATTTCACAACTGTCAAAAGCATAAAATTAATCCCAAGCCATGCTTAGTAAGGATAAAAAGTTTTCAAATTTATTTTTGGCCAGCTAACCAGCTATGTACCAATCTTCATTTCATACCTGAGAAATACATATTCTAAGTGATGAAGCATAATGAAGCATAGCATCAAAGTCCATTTGTTTACTCACCTGGGTTGAAATATTAACCCTACTTCTAGATTAACAGTTCTCAACTCTGATTAACCGTGAGAGTCATCACCTGAAGAGCTTTGTAAAAAGTGCCATCACCAAGGTTTCACCTCAGACTAGTCAAATAGAAATTTCTCAGGGGTTGTAGGAGGGGAGAGAAGTCAGGATTTTGAATCAGTAATTTAAAAAATATTCTCAAGTGATAATACTGTGCACCCAGGATTAAGAAGCACAGGCCTAGGCTGACATCTCTGTGCCTCCTATTCCTTATCTATCAGCTCATGCAGAGCCTTTAGGACAAGGTTAGGTGAGAGAGATTGCACTGTTTAAGGACTCTGTTATCTCACTAGCCACAGAGGGAAAAGACAGGAAATATTTTGAACTTTGTTCTTCTCATTAAAGTTATTACTACAATTAATTGAGCATTCTTTATCCATATTATCTACATGGGTATAAATGTAACTGAAAGTTCGGTCTCTGAACCCGATGCCAATCCAAATAATGAGAACAGAGTCTTGAGTGGAAGAGGAAAGGTTTTTACTATGCCAGGCACAGGGAGCAAAGCAAGGGCTCATGCCTCAAAAATTGCTAGCTCCCCGATGAGGAATGGGTAGGGATTTTTATTTGGGGCTTTGGGGAGGGGAGGGGGCGCATGTAGCTGTGCAGGCTGGCGTTTTCCCACCAGCCTGCATTTGGCCTTGAGAGGCTGCTTGCAGCAAGGTGCGGGGGGTGGGGGTGGGGGGCGGTGGGGGGTGGTGGGGCGGTGGGGGGTGGGGGGCGTGGGGGGGTGAGATAGGAGGATGGCAGGTGGGCGTCCTTCGCCTTTGTCTCTTGTCTCTCTTCCTGTTTGAGGCGGGTTTGAGCGCCGGGAGTGAGGAGTTGAGGTCTGGGAAGCCTCCGCTCCTTGATACTCTTGAGACAGCAGCTTCCCTGGCAAACTCAAGGTCACGTGATTAGCTAAACTTTAGTGTGCCTCCAACTCCAGGCCACCTGGGCTTTTAACAATTTGTAACTCCCATTTAGTTGTAAATCTCAAGGAGTCCAAGTTTAAAGAAACAGGTATTTCCATATGAGTGGAGCTAGAGAAGCAGGAAAGGGGGCGGTGGGTTTTAGTTTTAACCCCATATACGCTGGGTTCAATGTGGGGGAACTGATATCAGGGCTGATGTTAAGAGCCTGTAACATAAAGATACTGTGGTGCCTCTCCCATAAAACTGGTTGGATGCAACTAAAAATCATGAGGGTAGTTAAAGTATAATTGATCTTTGGGTAAAGCTATAACAGAGTCCTTTGATTCCATCTTGATTGTGTTATTTCATTTTCCTTATTTTTTAAATATTCTGACTTTAAAGAATATATAAGGCAAGTGTAATCTTTGAAATGAGATCGCAAGAATAAGAACTAATTTGTGAAGAAATGGAAGGGCATTACTCTATGATTATACCAAATGAAACGTATAGCCATCTTATACACGTGGAGAAGACAGTCTGGAGTTCCTAACACATGTTATATTAACTAGACTTTAATTTTTTGTGTTGTTATTAGATAAAGTTAGAGGATGGTGAGCTTTACATGTCGTTCTAGTATGTAAGTTAATGAATCAATGCTGGAGGAATTTTCTGGTCAAAGTTTTCACTCTTACCTGATTTTCATAAATCTTTCCTGCTATTTTCATTGTTTCTGACTTTAAATATTCTGCAAAGCTCAGTATATTCATGTATGCAGTTTTATTTTATCTCAACTTGTAGTCTTTAGGAAAATGTTCTCATAATCTCAGGTTTATTAATAAGCATTACATTTTCATCTCTATCATGTTTTAAAGGTTGGGCTTTCCTTGCCTCCTTCCCCGTTGTTGGACTGGTCTTGGCCAAGTGGGTGTTTTGTACTGTGAAATATAGGCTGCTGAACATTTTACACATTCCTTGTGTGTCTATCTGTGAGCTCATGGAGGCATTTCTATAAAAATAAAAACAAAAAACAAAAAGAGAGAGAGAGAGAGAGAAATAAATTATTTTAGGTCCAGCAAGGCTAGTAATGTCTTAGGTCCAGTATTTTTAATTACTGTATTTGGCACCATGTTTTAAACTTCAAAAAAAAAGGACTTGATTTTATCCTTTGTGAGTTTTCCAAAATCATAAATGTAGCCTCTGTGACTAGTCATTTAATAAGAGGAGATTTCTTGTTTTTTCTTTCGTTTTTCTTTCCAGCTTTATTGAGATATAATTGCCACATAGTATTGTGTAAGTTTAAGGTGTACATTATGTTGATATGATACATTTATAAATTGCAAAATGATTACCACAGAAGTATTAGCTACCACTTCCACCCCATCATATAGTTATAATTTTATTTTTCATGGTGAGAACTTTTAAGATGGACTCTCTTAGCAACATTCAAGTATATGATACAGTGTTATGAGCTATACATTAAATACCCAAATTTGTTCATATTATTACTGGGAGTTTGTACCCTTTGAGCAATATTTCCCCATTTCTCCCACCCTTCAACCCCTGGGAACCACAATTCTACTTTGTGTTTCTCTGATTTGTCCTTTTTAGATTCCACATACAAATGATATCATACAGTATTTGTTTTTCTCTACCTGACTTATTTCACTTGTCATACATAATGCTCTCGAGGTCCAACCAAGTTATAGCAAACGGCAGGATTTCCTTATTCCTCATTTTTAATAGTAGTCATATATATATATATATATATCTATATATATATATATATCTCATATATATATATTTATGTCACATCTTCTTTATCCATTCATCTGTTGATGAGGACTTAGCTTGTTTCCATATCTTGGTTATTGTCAATAATGCTGTAATAGCAGATGTTAGTACTCTTGATGTTGTCCCAGAGGGTTCTTAGACTGTCCTCATTCTTTTAAGTTCTTTTTTCTGTTCAGCTGGGGTGATTGCCTCTACTCTTTCATCCAGATTGCTGATCCATTCTTCTGTGTCATCTAGCCTGTTGTTGATTCCCTCTAGTGAATTTTTAATTTCCATTATTGTAGACTTCAGTTCTGATTGGTTCTTTTTTATATTTTCCAATTATTTTTTGAAGCTCTCACTGTATTCACCTATTCTTCTCCCAGGATCAGTAAACATCCTTATGACTATTAGTTTATATTCCTCATCAGGCAGATTGTTTATCTCCATTTCATTTAGTTCTTTTTCTGAGGATTTGCCCTCCTCCCTTATTGAGAACATATTTCTTTGTCTCATTTTGCCTAATTCTCAGCACTTATATCTATGTATTAGGTAGATCAGCTACATCTCCTGATCTTGGAAACATGGCCTTATGTAGGAGACGACTTATGGGGTCCAACAATGTGCTCCCCTCTTGTCACTCAAGCCAAATGCTCCAGGAGTGTCTGCTGTGTGGGCTGAGCATGCCTTTCTGTTATGGCTGGGTTGCTATTGCTGTGGGCACACCAGTAGGCCAGGCTGGTCCCCAAGTTGGTTGGTTGTGAGGCTCAGGCACATTTGGCTGCTACGTTTACTTTATTGGGTGGGACTAGCCTCTGGAACATCTGTCTGCAAGGTCTAATAGCACACAACTGCTGCTGTTTGGCTATTAAATAAGTCAGGTCCCCAAAGTAGCTGGTTGCTAGGCTCAAGGGCTCACAATTGCTACAGATCTCTGGTGCAGTTCCCTGTGGTGTGTGGCTGTTGGTGGCTCTCTTTTGAGTGGGGGAGGCCTCTAGCCAGCTTTGGCTATGCTGCCTTGTAATACACAGGTGCATAAAGAGTGAAAATGGGTGGAGCCAACCCACACATGGCAGGGCACAAATATTTCAAGCACTGGAGTGCAGGGAAGATCCAATGTGTGGCTGCTTGTGATGGCCAGTGGCACAAGTCTACTTCAACATGCTCCATTGCCCACCTCCACTGGCCCACATGCACCCTGCTGACATGGACCCACTTGTCCTGCTACCCAGGTCCCACATGCCCTGCAGACATAGGTCCAACAGTTTGGGGCTTTCCGGTGTGCAGAACCTCTCCCTGGGGCAGGCATCCTGTTCCCTGGCTGTATGGGATTGCCTCAGGTGCTACACTGGGCATAGCAGATGCCTGAAGTAACAGGCTAGAGGAAGAAATCCAGTGGTAACTGGCAGCCTCTGTGTCAGCATGACTCAACTAGGTCACAGTAATAGCTGTTGCCAATGTCTCAGTCTTGGGGGTAGGGTGGGAGCAGATCTTCCTGCCTCTCTAATATATGCTTCAAACTTGGTGAATGAGTCTCTCTTATAATGGACCACACACATTTTTATCTGGTGTTTCTGTGCTGGTTTCTAGGTTGGGTGAATCTGTGCATAGGCCATTTACAAGCAGATTTTTATTTCTCTGAAGATTTTTAGTTTTCCTGTGCATATTCTCCAATAGTTTTCAAAGCCAGCAAAGCCAAGTATTATGAGATCTCATCTCTGTTGTGCTGAATCTAAGGGCTGGGATGCCTAATGTGGAGCTAAGATCCCCCACTCCTCTGGAGAAGATCTGTACTTTTGAGATCATTACTGCCTGTGATGCGCCATAGGAATGTTGTGGTTTTTCCATCAATGCAGCTGTATCACTGCCTCTTCCACCTGTCTGTGTTGTCTGTAGTTACAGAGCTTATTATCCAGTTTACAGATCTCTCTCAGAGGAAACTGTTCTACAGGCAGTGGTAGATTTGTTGTGTCCATGTGAGGAGGTGAGTTCAGGATCCTCCAACACTGCCATCTTCCAAAGTCTCCCCTCTAGGCTTTCTTGAAGTCCCTGACAAAACTTAGTTGTAAATTTCAAGGGATAAGATCATTTCTAGATCTCACAGTTTGTAAAACGCCAGTATCTTGGGGATTCTTGCACTTTATAGCCTCAAGATTTTATGTAGTATGTACATAAAACTACATATGTACTTGACCTACATTCTTTGAAGAAACCTCTTTGATGGTGTCAATTCCACTGCTCGGTCCCTTTTCCATCTTTCCTTATTCTCTAGACTTAACCATCTATTAATACTCATCCATGTCTCTCAAATGATAACTTTCCTGAATTTAGATGCCTTCTAACCCAATTTTCCAAATTCAAAAGATGAAGATATAGTTATCTCATATCCATTCCTGTGAGAATAATCTCATTATTTCTGTACTAAGTAAAATAAAGAGAGGAAAGTTAAGTATTAAAAGGCAGGTGAGTGGATTCTGATCAAATGACCTGAGCCTATCTTAGCGAAAACTAATACGACAGTCACTTTAAAAATACCATAACTTCCAAAGGATATTATTAATAAAACACTTGACAGAAAAGATCTGTCTACATAGACTGAAATGAGAATATGATTACTCTCATTTCTTTGCGTTGCTTCCTCATCTTCTTTATAAAAACCTTGCCTCTAGTTCCTGCTGGTGGAGCATTCCAGCTAACTTTCAGTTTGGTATTGCCCAATTCAAATTGATGTGTGCTCAGATAAACTGTTGGAAATCTTCATGTGCCTCTGTTATCTTTTAACATATGAAAACTGCTATATACATTAAAGAGATGTATTCCTAAATTCAGTTCCCTCTGAAAACAAAAATAGAATTCAAAGTGTCATTAGAAAAGGAGGTCATGAAAGTTCTAATGATTATATTAGTGTTTTATGAAGAAATCTTTCAGAAACATCTCAGGACAACAGTCTTATGAATCATTCACATAAAAAACTCAGAACTAAGAGATACATTTATATTTGACCTTTCCTTAAGATAAAAATCCTTCTAGAAATATTTAAAAGGAATGGTAGTTTGTTGATTTGATAGTGTGTCAATAAATATGGACAAGAATAAAGAACAATCATTATGATCGAAAATTTTATAAAGCCAGAAAATGTTATGTAGAATAATTGTATACCCAGAAACTCTTGGGTAATATATCCCATGGTAGTAGAAGAGTGACTCTTGACCAATGAATGACCTCTGAGTTCACACAGTCTTTGAAAGGACAGTGTAGGGAGAAACTTCACTCAGCATGTTTGACATCTTCTCTTATCTTTAAAGGTTTCGGGAAGAATCAATTTCACACCAGTAGGCCCTCAAACTTAGAATACATGAAAGAATTCCGAAGTTTGGAAATTTTCAAGGAATGTATACATAGAATAGAAACCACGTGTCTATCAACCTAATGCTCACCCACTTCATAATGAAACTATGGCAAATCTGTAGGAATAGAAATTAGATAATGAGAAAAAGTTATGTAAAAGTACATATATGTTGGAGTTGAGGAAGATAATCGTTAAGAGTTGAAGACAAAGGTAAAATAAACAGATAGACAAAGATCATGTCCAACATGAAATACAGTAAGTAGACTTGCCTTTTTCCTGTTGACACTCATCTGAAAAAAAAAAAGGAAGAAGAAAGACCAATTCATTAAAAACGAAGGCACAATGTCAAGAGGAGGACAATATTTTGAAACCCTTCCATTGTTTACTCCTTTGTTAAAACCGATTCTTATTTCTAAGAATTGGAACCAAAAGCTCCCAAAGACCATTTAAGCAAAGAAAAGCAATGTAATTTTAATTCCCTCCATTCCTTTGTGCAAAAGGAATTAAGATAGGAAATGAAAGCATGACAGGAGGTAGAATAGGATTTACTCTGGGATAAATAATATCACACATTCTTCGTTCATTGAGCCTTCTACCTTTTTCAGACTAAAATACCAGCACACACACATACACAAGATAGGTAGTTAAAATGTGATGAAAAAATCTACAGGAAAAGTACCCCTGTTATGTAAAATACCCATCAGATAGTCAAAAACTCTATCTATAGCAGTAGCTGTATGAGGCCTGCTACATACATTAAAGACACATATTTCCGAATTCCATTCCATCTGTAAGCAAAAATATAATTGAAACGTGCCATTAGAAAAGGAGGTTGTTAAACGTTTAATGATTGAATTAGTGCTTTAGAAAAATTCTTTGGGAATCATCCTAGGACAATAGCTTCTCATGTCATTCACATAAAAAATTCTGAATTGAAGTTATATTATATACGAACTTTCCTTAAGATAGAACATCCTTCTGCGAGCATTTAAAAGGTATTAAAGTTTGCAGAATTAATAATTGTATGTATAAGAATGTGGAAGAACAAAGAACATTTGCTATAGCTAGGTAGAAACAAAAAGCCTAGAAAAATTATGTAAAATATTTGTGTACCTGGGAACACTTGGGTAATATAATGACGGGCAACAAAAGAGTGAGACTCAAGCTCACACTAATGCTATCAAAAATTACAGTCTTTCACAGGACAATGGAGGGAGAAATTTCACTCATCAAATTTGGAATATTTTCCCATCCCTTAAGGTTTGGAAAATATCAATTGCATATAATGGCCCCTTGAACTTGTAATATGTGACGGAGGTTCTAAATTAATGGACTTTTTCAACACAATATATAGAGAGTGGAAATCATACGCCTATTAGCCTACTCCTCTTCATCTCACAAAATTCCTAATGAAACTATGGCAAGTCTCTGGAAGACAGAAGAGGCCAATGTTTACAGGGAAGGACAAATATGGGATGAAAAAAAGAAAAGAAGGAATGGGGAAAGAATGGAAGGAAGGGACAGAGATGGAAAACCTTAACATAGGAGAGGTCCGTAAGCAAAAAAGTTGGACAGGGGATAGTAGACACCCAAAAGAAGGATGGGCCAATGGAAGGTACACAGGTAAAAAGGCAGGGAATGTGAACCATATCAAGAGAGCAGTCATTTTAAAGAGGTATGGGAATAAAGAATTGTCAGAGATAATTTACCAAAATTTTTCTGAAGTTCTTCTGAAAAATAAAATGGAAAGATCAATGTAAATATTAGGTAATACAAACTCAAATTAAATTCAAATTTATTGAAAAATACACACGTAAATTTAAATGTATCAGAATACAGATAAGCTCACACACACACACACAGGGAAGCATATATAAATGCACCAACAGTCACTAAAGGGTCTCTTTATGTCCAGAGAAAATACTTCATAAATTAAAAGGGGTAAAAGGTCTAAGAAGAAACTTCAGAAATATTAATTCTGGTGGTTTGCTTAAAAAATTATTCTTGATTCTTTTTGAAATTATCTACATATTTGTTATGCAGTTTGCTAACTTTAATAAATTCCTTGACTGCAGTTACATATATATAGTCAATTCAGGTTATTGCAGTGGCTATGTTGTATATAGTGACCAAAAACACTGGTTTAGAATATACTGAACCACTATTCCAGGAGGAAATCTAGGTTAGGTTCCTTGGACCCTCTATTCCCAACATTTTCATGACCCCCATTAACATAAAACCTAGTTTTGTGTGAGTTTCTATTTTAACTTGAGGCTGAATGAAGCTTATCTTAACTAAATCACATGAAATGAAGGGAAATAAAGTATTAACTGGAAGTGAAGGGGGTTCTAAATCCAACGACTTGAGTTATCTTACATAAAATGGACAGATTAGCCACTTTGAGAACGCCACAACATCAGAGGTATATGATTAATAAAATTATACTTGACAAAAAGGATCTGTTGACAATTATTGAAATGACAGGAAAATTCACAGCAGGAATAATAGGAGAAAGTGAATTGAAAAAGAAAACAGCACGGTCTGTTAGAAAGATAAGGTAATGAGACAAATCATGCGAACATGTACGTATACTGGAGTTGAGAATGATGATCATTAATAGTTGAAGACAGGGAAGAAACAGATGAAACTATGACTAGGAACACAGTGAAATATGTGAATGGGACTTGCCTTTTTTCCTGTTCACACTTACAGATGAAACAAAATGATAAAATGACCAATTCATTCAAAATGAAGGCACATGTCAGTGAGCAAAGAAGATAAGAATTTGAAACACTTCCCTAGTTTTCTCTATGGTTCAAACTGAGCAATATTTCTCAGGACTGGAACCAGAAGATTCCAAAAGCATCCTCACCAACCACAGGTAATGTTGTTCTACCTCTATACAGCCCCTGGTGCAAAAGTACTAAATATGAAATGAAACCATGAGAGTATGTTGATATGACTTCTTTTGGGATAAACAATATCCATCATTGGTCTTGCATTGAGCCTTTTTCCTTTTCAAAATATAGTGCAAACACACACCAATACACAATACAGATGCTTAAGAGAGATGAGGGTGCAAACAGTAAAAGCATCTATCTGTCCCCCAACTGTATCTCTAGCAAGTATATTCCTGAAATCTATTCCCTCTGAAAAAAAAATCATTGAAAAAGGTCATTAGAGGGGCTGGCCTGGTGGCATGGTGGTTAACTTCATATGCTCCACTTCTGCGGCCTGGGGTTATCAGGTTCAGATCCCAGGCACAGACCTACACACTGCTCATCAGGCCATGCTGTGACAGCATCTAACATACAAAACAGAAGAAGATTGGCATGGATGTTTGCTCAGTGACAATCTTCCTGAACCAAAAAGAGGATGATTGGCAATACATGTTAGCTCAGGGGCAATCTTCCTCACCAAAAAAAAAAAGAGAAAAACATCATTACAAAAGGATGACGTTCAACTTTAAATCATTACATTAATATTTTATGAAAAAATTTTTGGAAATATCTAGAACAATAGCTTAAAATATTCTGAATTGAGAAATATATTATCAATGAACTTTCCATAATACATAAAGTTCTTCTATAAACATTTAAAAGGAATTGCAGTTTTCAGAATTATTAAGTATGTCAATAAATTACAAAAATATAACAATATTTACTAAGGTTAGAAAGGAAAAAAGCAGGAAAAATTATGTAAAATATTTGGATACCAGGCAGCACTTGGGTAATAAGTTCAAGGACAGTGGAAAGTAGGCCACGAGCTCTCAACTGACGGATAAGAGACAACAGAATTTACAGTCTTTCAAAGGACAACGGAGGGAGAAACCTCATTCAGTAAGGTAGGACTGTTCTCTCATTTCTTAAGGTTTGGGCTAAATTGATAGCATCTTAATGTGCAATCCTACTTCAAATACACAATAGAGGTCCCAAATTAATAGTCATTTCCAGAAAATATATGTAGAATGGAAACCATATGCCTAGCAGCCTAATTCCCCTCATCTCTTCAACATACAACTATGGCAAGACTCTGGAAGATGGAAGAAGCCCATGTTTACAGCAACGGACCAGTATGGAATGAAAACAAAAAGGAATGGGAATGGATGAAAGGTAGAAAAACAGAAATGGAGAGAATGTAATAAGGAAGAAGTTCATAAACAAAAATTCAGGAGAGGGAAGTGAAGATATCTAGGAGAAGGTGAGGAAATGGATGTCATGTAGGTAAAATGGCAGGGAACACTAAAGACCAAGACAGCAGCCACTTAAATGGTTATGGGAGTAAAGGGTTGTCAGATGAAACTTACCAATTTTTTCATGAAGTTCTGAAAAATAAAATGGGAAGATTAATGTAAGTATCATGTGAAACCAATGTGAAGAAAATTCAAATTTAAAAATTTTAAATGTAAAATAAAACCATCAGGATGGAGAAACGGACACACATACACACAGAAACACATACTCACTCACTCACAAATATGCATCAACAGTGGCTGAAAGGCCACTTTTGTCCAGAGAATACTTTACAAACAATGAAAATAGGGGAAACAGAATGAATTTACGGCAATACAAAACATTTCAGAAATATTAGCTGTGGTGGTTACCTCATAAAAAATATTCTTGATCCCTTTGACATTATTAAAGTTTTTATTATTCATTTTGTTAGTTTTGGTAATCTCTTGACTGCTACTAAATAAAATAGTCAATTCTCATTATTGTGGTAACTATGTTGTATAAAGTAGTCACAAACACTGATTTACAGAATAGTGAACCACTGCTTGCAGAGAAAATACAGGGTTAGTCTTGGGTGCCTTGATTTAGTACACTTCCCTCAATCTATTAATACATAACCTTGTTTTATGAGAGTTTCTATTCTAACTCTTGCCTGAATGAGGCTTATCTTAACTAAATCACACGAAGTAAAGGGAAATACAGTACTAAATGGCAGTGAAGGGGGTTCTAAATCAAATGACTTGAGTTATCTAAGACAAAACCTACACATTAGCCACTTTGAAAATGCCAAAACATCAGAGGTATGTGATTAATAAAATTATACTTGACAAAAAGGATCT
The DNA here is from genome assembly GCF_037783145.1 of Equus przewalskii. Taxonomy (NCBI): domain Eukaryota; kingdom Metazoa; phylum Chordata; class Mammalia; order Perissodactyla; family Equidae; genus Equus; species Equus przewalskii. Next base: position 32,923,199 of record NC_091849.1, read on the forward strand.
GTCGACAATTACTGAAATGACAGGAAAATTCACACCAGTAATAATAGGGGAAAATGAATTAAAAAAGAAAACAGCAAGCTCTTTTAGAAAGATAAGGCAAACAAGTACGTATATTAGAGTTGAGAATGATGATCACCAATAGGTGAAGACAAAGAGGAAAAAGATGAAACCATGACTAGGCACACAGTGAAATACGTGAATGGGACTTTTGTTTTCTCCTGTTCACACTTACAGATGAAACAAAAGGAAAAAACAACCAGTTCATTCAAAATGAAGGCACATGTCAGTGAGCAAAGAACATAAAAATTTGAATCACTTCCCTACTTTTCTCTACAGTTCAAACTGACCAATATTTCTGAGAAATGGAACCAGAAGATTCCAAAAGCCATCTCACCAATCACAGGCAATGTTGTTCTACTTCCATACAGCCCTTGCTGCAAAAGTAATCAAATAGGAGGTGAAACCATGAGCAGAGGCTGACATGACCACCTTTGGGATAAACAATACCCATCATAGGCCTTGCATCGAGCCTTCTTCCTTTCCAAAATATAGTGCAAATACACACCAATACACAAGACAGGTGCTTAAGAGAGATGAGGAAGCCAACAGTAAAAGCATCCAACTGTCCCCAAACTGTATCTCTAGCAGGTATATTCCTAAACTCCATCCCCTCGGAAAAAAAATCATTGAAACATCTCATTAGAAAAGGATAATGTCGAACATTTAATCATTCTATTAATGTTTCATGAAAAACTGTTGGAAATATCCTAGAACAATAGATTAAAATGTTCTGAATTGAGAAATATATTATCAGTGAACTTTCCTTAATACATAAAGTTCCTCTATAGACATTTAAAAGGAACTGCAGTTTTCAGAATAAATAATTGTGTCAATAAAAGTGAAAAAGTAAAATGATATTTACTATAGTTAGAAAGAAAAAATAGGAAAAATTATGTAAAATATTTATATACCTGAGAGCACTTGGTTAAGACATTCAAGGGCAGTGGAAAGTGAGCCAGAAGTTGACACTTGACCATATAAGAGACAACAGAATTTACAGACTTTAAAAGGACAATGGAGGGAGAAACCTCATTCAGCAAGGTAGGACTGTTCTCTCATTTCTTAAGGTTTGAGCTAAAATTGATTGCATCTTAATGTGCCCTCCTACTTCAAATACACAACAGAGGTCCTAAATTAATAGTCATTTCCCAGAAAATATATGTAGAATGGAAACCATATGCCTAGCAGCCTAATTCCCTTCATCTCTTCAACATACAACTGTGGCAAGTCTCCAGAAGATGGAAGAAGCCCATGTTTACAGGGATGGACCAGTATGGAATGAAAAAAGAAGGAATGAGAATGGATGAAAGATAGAAAAACAGACATGGAGAGAACATAATATGGAAGACGTTCATAAACAAAAATCTGGAGGAGGGAAGTGTAGCCATCTAGGAGAAGGGCGAGCTAATGAATGTCACGTAGGTAAAACAGCAGGGAGCACTAAAAACCAACAAAGCAGTCACTTAAATAGTTTTAAGAGTAAAGAATTGTCACAGATATCTTACCAAATATTTTCTGAAGCCGTTCTGAAAAATAAAATGGAAAGATTAATGTAAATGTCATGGGAAACAAACGTGAAGAAAATTCAAATGTATTCAAAATTTTAAATGTAAAATCAAACCTATCAGGATGTAGAAAAGGACACACACACACACACACTTACTCACTCACAAACATGCATCAACAGTGGTGGCTGAAAGCTCACTTTTCTCCAGAGAATATTTTATCAAAAATGAAAACAGGGGAACTGGAATGAATTTAGTGCAACACAAAACATTTTAGAAACATTAATTCTGGTGGTTACCTCATAAAAAATATTCTTGATCCCTTTTGACATTATTCAAGTTTTTACTACACATTTTCTTAGTTTTGGTAGGCTCTTGACTGCTACTAAATATTAATAGTCAATTCTCATTATTGTGGTAACTATGTTGTATAAGGTAGCCACAAACATTGATTTTCAGATTACTGAACCACTGCTTGAAGAGAAAATGCAGAGTTAGTTTCCTGGGTGCTTCTATTTACAACATTCCCCTCAATCTATTAGTACATAACCTTGTTTTATCTGAGTTTTATTTTAACACAAGCCTAAATGACAATTATATTAACTAAATTGCATGAAAGGAAGGGAAATGAAGTATTTAGTGGCAGGAAAAGCTATTCTAAATCAAATGACCTGATCCTTGCAGAAAACTTAGACATCAGAAACTTTAAAAATACCAAAACTCCACAGGTATATTATTAATAAAAATTCGTGCCACAGAAATGATCTTCTACATTGATTGCCTTGACAAGAGAAATAAAACAGGTAATAATGGGCGAAATTGAGTAATAAATGAGGATGGCAGACTTCAGTTGGAAAGATAACGCAAAATCACAAAAAATATGTATATGTTGGAGTTGAGGAATATGATCATACAGAATTGAAAACAAAAGTACAAGAAACAGATGAAACCGTGACTAGGTACACAGTGAAATACATTAATTGGATTTGTCTTTTTCCTGTTCGCTCTTATCTGAAAAATAAAAGGGAGAAATAACCAGTTCATTAAAAATGAGAGCACGATGTCAGGAAGGAGGCGGACAAAAACTTGAAACCCTTTCATAGTCTACTCTGTGGTTCAAACTGACCCATATTTCTGAGAACTGGAACCACAAGGTTCCAAGGACATCTCATCAGTCAGAGACCATATTGTTTTATATTCTCCCATCTCTTAGCACAAAAGAAATTAAGATAGGAAATGATACAATGACAGGAAGTAGAGTGGTAAATCATCTGGGGTAAACACTATCAAGATTTTGTCCTTCATTGGGCCTTCTCTCCTTTTCAGAATAAAATGCAAATAAGCAGGCATACATGAGACAGGTATTTAAAAAGTGATGAGGAAGTATACAGTAAAACACCCATCTGTCCATAACTCTGTCTGTACCGTAGTCATATGAAGCCTACTCCATGCATTAAAGAGATATATCCCTAAATTCCTTCCCTCTGAAAACAAAAACGTAATTGAAAAATATCACTAGGAAAAGAAGGATATTAAAACTTTAATGATTACGTTAGTGTTTAACGAAAATATATTTTAGGAATACCCTAGTACAATAATATAAAAGGTAGTGTAAAACTCACTGGTAATGTCAAATGTACAGTCAAAGTTAGACTCTGTAACACGGTAATGGTGGTGCATAATTCATTTACAACTTTAGTTTAAAAGTTAAAATATAAACAGTAAAAATAATCATAATTACAAGAATCTGTTATTACTTACACAATGTAAAATATATGTAACTTGCAATAACAATAATGTAAAATCTGAGGTCAAGAAGAAGCAGAAGTGTAAAGCTTAGGAATTCTATTGAAGTTAAGTTGTCAGTTTAAAATAGGGTGTCATAGTTTTAAGATATTTTATATAAATCTCATGGTAACCACAAGGGGAAAACCTGTGGCAATTACACAAAAATGATAAAGAAGTAAAAGCATACTGATAAAAAAAGATATCAAAACACGAAAAAAAGACAGCATGATAAGAAACAAGGAACAATGTTCTACAAAACAACTGAAAAACAATTAACAAAATGACAACAGTTAAGTTTTTACCTATCAATAATTATGTTAAACAGAAATTGATTAAATTCTCCAATCAAAAGACATAGAATGGCTGTATGGATAAAAGAACAAGATCCCATGACACGCTGCCCACCCTACCTGAGCTCCTCTTCCAGATCATAGATCCAATCATCACAGCTAGCACAGCAGTCACAATTTGAGGGAAAATCTGATTAGCAGTGATGCCCATGATGGGGTTGGCGGCCTGAAGAAGCCGTTCTGGGAAGAGAAGGGAAGGTGAGTCCCTGGTCCCCAGGCTTCAGCCCTGACCCTGCTGAAGGTCTCCAGAAGAGCTCCTGATTTCCCTGAGAAGAGGCTCTGAGCCCACGCCTCCCTCCTTACCCCATCTCAGGGTGACGGGCTCAGGCAGGCCCTCGTGCTGCACATGGCACGTGTATCTCTGCTCCTCTCCAGAAGGCACCACCACAGCTGCCCACTTCTGGAAGGTCCCGTCCCCTGCAGGTCTGGTCTCCACAAGCTCTGTGTCCTGGGTCAGGTCCTCCCTATCAGCCTGCCAGGTCAGGGTGATCTCCCCTGGGTATAAGCCCAGGGCTCAGCACCTTAGGGGGACCTCCAGGTCTGAGATGGGGTGGTGGGTCATATGTGTCTTGGGGGGTTCTGAGTGGTAAAGTAAGAAGTTTGAACTGGAGTCAGACTTCAAACACATTGTGTGTGGGGCAGAGAACAAGGCCTGAGAGAGAAAGTCCCCCATGGTTTCCACAGCCACTGCCAGAGTCAAATGGAACTGCTCATCAGTTTTTTCAGGGATGGCTTTCCTCTCCATCTCCAAGAGAGACTGAATCTCTTAATTGTCCAGAGAGAATGGTGGGCACTTAGGATGTGTTGCTCTCTGGTACCAGATCTGAAAACCCAGGCAGACTCAGTCTCCCTACCCACAGGACAGGGGTGTTCTGGTGTCATCTCATTTGCCTCCTCTCCTTGTAGCAGACCCTCAGCCTGATGCGAGATCGAACAAGCCCCGCGGTCCCGCGTACCTGTGCGAGGGAGCGTCTCCTTCCGGTTCTCCAGGTATCTGCGGAGACACAACACGCACGTGCCCTCCAGGTAGTTCCTGTGCTGCTCCGCCACACCGGCCGCCTCCCACTTGCGCCGGGTGATCTGAGCCGCCGTGTCCGCCGCGGTCCAGGAGCGCAGGTCCTCGTTCAGGGCGATGTAATCGGCGCCGTCGTAGGCGAACTGACTGTACCCGCGGAGGAGGCGTCCGTCCAGCCCAAGTCGCAGCTATACATCCAGGGGAGGGTGTGAGACCCTAACCCTGCCCCCAAGGTCAGCCCTGCGCCCTCCCTGACCACTAGGCAGTGATTAAACCTAAACCTAACATGAAACCCAGTGAAAGTCCCCGTTGTCTCTACTCTAGTGGAGGGGCCCGGCAGGTCCCGCACATTCGGGGTGACTCTTGGACTCGGGGAGACCCCGGCCCGTCCGTGGGGATGGGGGTCGCGACCTGGACCCGGGCCCGCTTCGCTCACCAGCCTCGCTCTGGTTGTAGTAGCCGCGCAGGGTGTTCAGACTCACTCAGAAAATCTGTGCCTGGCCCTTGACCTTCCGCGTCTGTCGCTCCCAATACTCAGGCCCCTCCCGCTCCACCCACGGTGCCCACGGCTCCACCCTCGGACTCGCGGAGTCGCTGTCGAACCGCACGAACTGGGTGTAGTCCACGTAGCCGACGGCGATGAAGCGGGGCTCCCCGCGGCCGGGCCGGGACACGGCGGTGTAGAAATAACTCATGGAGTGGGAGCCTGGGGGCGGGGAGGGGCTGAGACCCGGCCGATCCTCCTCCCGGCGCGGGTCCCGGTGCCGAAAACGGGGAGGAGGCGAGGAGTTCGTAAGATGGAAAAGGGCCGGCCAACCGAGAAGGGCCGGGATTTAGGTGTGGGGAGAGAGGGCGTCAGGAGAAGGGAGGGATCTGGATGGGCCCGGGCAGAGGTGGGTGGTCTGCGCGGGTGTTCGCGGAGCCTCGCCTTCCTTGGGGGTCCTGCTCCCAGACCGCGCAGTCCACTCGCTCCGCCCGCCGCAGAGGTGGTTTCCTCCCGATGCTGCACTCATCCGCCCAGGTCTGGATCCGGACCATGACCCCGAGAGCAGCAGCAGGAGGAGGGGTCGAGGCATCGTGACCTGCATCCTCATGGTCTAAGGAGAATCTGAGTCCTGGCGGGTCAGTGGAGACTTTATTACCGGCAACCGCGGTGGCGCTGATTGATTTCTCTAGAAACCGGACGCGCAATGGGATTGAGAACTGGGGCATCTTCAGGAGAATTCAGGCACTAAGACCTGACACAGGTTGTGAGAGGGAGAAGTGAAACTCTGGGAGACGGGAACTCCCCAACACTGAGCTTCCCCGCCCCAGACACTGCCCTCGGGCCCCACACCCTGAGAGCCACACTCCAGGACCTGGGACTTTTCTCTGACCCCTCTCCTTTCTCAACAAGAGCTCTTTGTCACACCGTCTCCCTGAGTCCTGGCTCAGGGGCTGTCTGAGGAAACCAGGGAGAAATCCTCAGGCTGGGCTCAGCCCCTGTTCCTCCTCTTCTCTTCCTGGCTTCCCCCTACTTGAGCTGTGCTCCTACTTCTTAACTCTACTCCTGGACTCTTGCAGAAAAATACTCAGCCCCAGAGAACTTGATGCCAGAGAGTGAGCTCGCCCTGGGAATGGAGGTGGAGGGACAGGAGTTTTCTCTGTAAGCCCGGAGAAGTTGTGCCTGAAAACACCAGATAGAGGTTCTCATGGAGACCAGGTTCCTTTTTGTTAACCCCAATGGGTAACACAATCTTGAAATCCCTCCGAACATCAGGAATCTAATCTGTAAAAGAAGTGATTTTGACCCCTTCGTACAGAAACATATCTGCACAGCACTGCAATCAGACTCACAAAGCCCCTGTTTTACTTTCCCAGACAGTATATCTGTGACTCAGGTTTGTTGCATTTTCAAATGATCTTCATTCCATAGCCCTGAGTGTGTCTGAGTCCCTGACTTATCCTCAGTACAAAGGAGCACATGGAAGCACAGTTTGTTACTGTGTATTAATCACCTCAAACATGAAAGTGCTCAACTCAGTCAAAGTGCCCTTCACCGGTGCTCCTTCATTGCCTATTTTTATCAGTTACTCACATCTAAGTAATGTGCATATTTTATCAGGACACATGTTTTTAAACCGATTAACAAAAGGAGGCAATTAGTTTTTAGGCAGCTCCAAAGAATGTATTAAATACCAAGAATACTCTACTAGGTCTGTAGATATATTTATTAAAGATCAATAAAACAGTATGTATGTTTAGATCTGAGAATTCCACTGCTTTAGAATTCTTTACCTGTTTCTTTTCCCCACCCCTGCTCCTCCAGCCCTTCTCTCTGTCCCTCTCACCCCTCAGGCCCTCGTCTCCCCTTAGTCTCCACCACCCTCTCACTCCTGAATTATGGCACCAGCGCTGCAGTTCATAAATTATTCTACTCACTGTGGTCAGTGATTTCGTTAATGTGAGTCAGGATGTGTCATTTCTTCACTTAAAATGCTCCAATGTCTCCATCTCACTCTTGGGAAGCCTCTAAAATGTAAGGCACATGAGCACATGGGCTTTGAGCTGTTTAGGTTAAAGTTGTATCCTCAATATATAAAGCCACTCCTGGTACGTAGTAGGCATTAAATTAGTTGTTGAATGAATGAATGAAATATGATTTTAAAAAATTTAACTGCATTATGTAAAATAAAAATGAAAAATACAAAAAAAAGTTAGGAAAGATTTTATTACATTCATACTAATTCATAAATTCATTCCCATGGAAAAAATGCTATGTGCCTATCTGTTGCACAGTGAGCCTGTGTATTAGTTTCTGTTACTGAATAACAAATTAGCATGACTTAGTGGCTCGAAACAACACCTGTTTATTTGTTTACAGTTCCTTAGTCAGATATCTAGGCACATGGTATTTCTATTTTTAATTTTTTTGAGAAATCTCCATACTGTTTTCCATAGTGGCTGCATCAGTTTTCATTCTGACTAGCAGTGTATGAAGGTTCCTTTTTCTCCACATCCTCTCCAACACTTCTTATTTCTTGTCATTCTAATAGCCATTATGACAGGTGTAAGGTGATATCTCATTGTAGATTTGCTTTGCATTTCCCTAATAATTAGTGATGTTGAACATCTTTTCATGTGCCTGTTGATCATTTGTATATCTTCTTTGGAAAAATGTCTGTTCATATCCTCTGTCCATTTTTTTGATCAGGTGGTTTGTTTTTTGTTGTTCAGTTGTATGAGTTCTTTATATATTTTGGATATTAATTCCTTATCAGTTAGATGATTTGCAAATATTTTTCTCTCAGTTGGTGGGTTGTCTTTTTGTTTTATTGATGGTTTCCTTTGCTGTGCAGAAGCTTTTTAGTTTGATGTAGTCCCATTTGTTTATTTTTTCTTTTGTTTCCCTTGCCTGAAGAGATATTTAAAAAGATACTGCTAAGACCAATGTCAAAGAGCATATTGCCTATGTTTTCTTTTGGGAGTTTTATAGTTTCAGGGTTAAAAGAAGGGAAGAGGGAGGGGGAGCGCCAAAGAGGTAAAGGGACACGTGTGCTGTGATGGATGGCACCCAGACTTTTGGTGATGAACACAGTGTGGTCTATACAGAAGCTGAAATATAATGATGTACACCTGAAATTTACATAATGTTATAAGCCAGTGTTACTTCAATAAATAAAGAAAAAAGAAAGAAATCCCGACATAGTGCAGATGGGTTCTCTGTTCAGGGTTTCACAAAACTATGTTCTCATCTTGAGCTCAGTATCCTCCTCCAAGCTTATATACAGACTGTTAACAGAATTCAATTTTTTCCAGTTGTGGGACTGAGCTCCCTGTTTCCTTCACAACTGTCAGTAAGGAGCTGGGGGAGGGCTGGTCTCAATACCTAGTGGCCATCAGCATTCTTTGCCATGTGGTTCCTCCATTTTCAAAGCCTGCAATGGAGAAAATCCCTCACATTGAATCCCTCTCACTCTTTGAATATCTTTCCTCAGGAAGAACCCCTCATCAGGGCTTACTTGATTAAGACAGTCCAACCCAGGATAATCCCCGTGTCTTAAAGTCAACTGATTTGAGACCTTAGATCCATCTGCAAAATCCCTTCACAGCAGCATCTATATTAGTGTTTGATTGAATCACTGGGAGAAAGGTGAATAGCTAGCAGGTGGTTGTTGTGGACCATCATAGAATCAGCCTAGCATGGCCTGGGTCTTCTTTTTGTGTTTAATTGAGTCACAATTGGAAATTAAAGTTCAAGTAAATAGATTGTTGTGAGTCATAATAAAATAAATCCTATTAGCCATGGAAGTTCTCCTTAAATCTTAAAACCAAATGATATTTTGACATTTTATAATTCACTTAGAGCAAATGAAAATTAAAGTGCAATAATTCGCTCTCTCTTTTGGCACTGCGTTAGTTATGTGCCGCAGCATAACAAATTGCCCAAAACTTAGCAGCTCTAAACAACAAATGTGTATTGTCTCCCAGAGTTTCCCAGGGGCAAGAATCCAGGAGAGGTTTACCTGAGTCCTTCTGGCTCATGGTGTCTCGCAAGATTGCAGTCAAGCTGTCACCCAGGGCTGCATCATTCTGATGGCTTGACTGGGATAGAAGGATTCAGAGGAGACATGGCTCACGCATATGGCTGTTGGAAGAGGGCTCAGTTCCTTCTTGGATGGTCCCTGGAGGCCTGAGTACCTCGCCGTGTGGATTTTTCCATAATATGGCTAATGACTAGGTAGTTAGCTTCTCCCAAAGCAAGTGATCCAAGAGAGGGAACACCCAAGATGGAAGCTGCAGTGTGTTTTATGTCCTGGACCCAGAGTCACACACCATTCCATCAGCCTTACTCTGTCAGTTAGCAGTGAGTCATTAAGTACAGCCCACACTCAAGAGGAGGGAATTAACCTCTACCTCTAGAAGGGAAGAGTATCAAAGTATTTATATACATGTTAAAACCAAAATTAAATATTAGTTCAGGATTTTGTAAATGAATGCTTGTTTTATCTGATTATTTTTCTTTAATGCTTTTCACTTCTCTTTTGGAAAGTAATGATTAAAAGTTTGAGACAGAGACAGGAGGTAAAATAATATTTGTAAGTTTTTCTTGCAAATGTCTTTAATAATAATGTTCCCTACAATAAGTTGCAACAAAATTGAGAGTATATAGCAGCCAGATCATACAGTTCTAAGACCTGAGTGCCATAAAAATGCCTTTAAAATAATAACTATCTTTGTTTTTCCATAGATGTTTCAAATTTAGTTTAAGAACATAAAAGATATTGGCTAAGATGCCAGTTTTCTTGTTCAACATCATCTTCAAATACATTTGTGTAGTGAAATTGCTTTTCAGTTAGAAAAATGTGATTCTCATACCTCAGTCTGTGTAGCTAGATTAGCATCATGACAGCAATTTTGGTGGGATGCAGGAGGCAGAAATAGTTAACTCCAATCTAGAAACAAAGTTTTCCAAAAACTGGCTATTCAGTTGGCATCCTGTAATAAGTTTAACATCTTTCACTATGTTTTGGAATGAGAATCACCAACGTGATTCCAAAAAGCACTGTTATATGTGTCTCTGAAGATTTTTAAAGCAGCTCTACTGTATTTTCCATTCACACTTTCTATTCTATCACTGGTTGGTTATCCCTTTATAAGGTTGTGCAGTTTAGCCTATATTGATCAACAATGTGCTTTTCCACTTCTGTAAAACAGGTTAATTCAGTTGTATGTGAGGTTAAATGTAAGTAATACATCAAATCCTTCTCAAGATAGAATTACCTTGCACATCAGATTACACATTGTATACTAGAAAATCTTAGAGATGCCAGTGAGCAAAAGATCAAATAACCTATTTCTAACCAGTATATTTTTTTATGGCATCCCGGCTCTCTGCCTCACATGGCTTATAACATTGGTTGTGGCTTTGCTCTAGTGTGGTAGTTCTCCTGAGGATCCTTGCAATGAACTTTCATATTTTCTTTTCTCTTTTGTTTTTTAAAAAAGTTAACCAAGAATGGTTCATAAGCTGCAATTTAAAAACTGCCAGTTTAACCAAATTCAGGAGCTTCTTCACTAAGGAGATTGAAACCATGAAGAACAACCAATCAAGATTGTTGGAGATGAAAACTTCAATGGACAAAATAAAGAAAAATCTGGATTCCCTAAGCAACGAAGCTGACAATATGGAGGAGAAAATCAGTCAGTTAGAGGATAGTGCTATAGAAATGCTTCAGAGGGAGGAGAAGAGAGAAAAGATTAAAAAGAAATCAAGAAGTTCTCAGAGGAATATCTGACTCAATCAGGAAATGCAACATAAGGGTTATAGGTATTCAAGAGCGGGGAGAGGATCATGGAACAGAAAGCTTGTTCAAAGAGATAATAGATGAGAACTTCCCAAACCTGGGGAGGGAGCTGGAAATCCATGTTAAGGAGGCCTCCAGATCTCATAACTTTGTCAATGTAAAAAGACCTGCTCAAAGGCTTACAGTAGTGAAGCTGGCAAAAGTCAGAGACAAAGAAATTATACTAAGGGCAGCAAGACAGAAGAAAATAACTTAGAAAGGAACCCCTACCTGGCTTTCAGCAGATTTCTCGGCAGAAACCTTACAGACTAGGAGAGGGTGGAATGATAGATTCAAAATCCTGAAAGACAACAAATTTCAGCCAAGAATACTCTATCCAGCAAAAGTATCCTTCAAATATGGCAGGAGAAAATAAAACCTTTCCCAGGTAAACAAAAACTAAGGGAGTTCATTGCCACAAGACTCCCCCCATACAAGAAATCCTCAAGAAGGCCCTCATACCTGAAAAAAAAAAAATAAGAAAGGGGCTACAAAGCACTGAGCAAGGAGGTGAATAGGTATACAATATTGAGAAAATGGCAGCTTTCTTTCAGATCAGGTTAGTAAACACTTAACTTTAACATCAAGGATAAAGAAAAGGAAAACACAAAAACAAAAATGAGTTCATCATTTTAAGCACAAACTGACAACACAGGATGGAAAGAGATAGGACAAAAATAACTTATAAGGGGAAAAGGAAAGAGATGGAATCAGTATAGTCTAAGGAAATAAGAGGCTATCAGAAAATGAACTGTCTCAACTATGAGATTTTTTACATAAACCTAAGGGTAACCACTAAACAAATAATTAGAACAGAGATATTTACAATAAAGGAGAAAACAAAGAAAACCAACAGAGAAAACTACCTAACCAAATGGGTAGTCTGAAATACATGGGGCGAGAAACAAAGGAAATGCAGAAGAACTGGGAAACATGCAATAAGATGGCAATATTAAGCCCTCATATATCAAAAACCACTCTAAATGTAAATGTATTGAATTCTCCAATCAAAAGACAGAGTGGCAGGATGGATTACAGAACAAGACCCAACAATATAGTGCCTCCAGGAAACACGTCTCAGCCCTAGAGAAAAACATAGGCTCAGAGTGAAGGGATGGAAGACAATACTCCAAACTAATGGCAAACAAAAGAAAGCAGGGGTTGCCATATTTATATCAGACAAAGTAGACTTCAAGGTAAAACTACTGAAGAGAGACATAGAGAAGCAGTATATAATGATAAAAGGGACTCTCCACCAAGAACACATAACATCTATAAACATGCATGCACCCAACAGAGGAGCACCAAAGTAAATAAAGCAACTATTACCAAACCTAAAAGGAGATATCAACAACAACACAGTAATAGTAGGGGACTTCAACACCTGACTTGCATCAATGGATAGATCATCCAGACAAAAATACAACAAGGAGATGGTGGATTTAAACAAAAAACTAGAAAAGATTAACTTAATAGCTATATAGAGCACGTTCCACCCAAAAACAGCAGAATATACATTCTTCTCAGGCACTCCTGGAATGTTCTTAAGGCTAGACCATATATTGGGAAACAAGGCAAACCTCAATAAATTTAAGAAGATTGAAATCATATCTACTACCTTTTCCAACCATAATGCCTTGAGACTAGAAATCAACCACAAGAAAAAAGCTACAAAATGAACAAAAATTTGGAGACTAAACCACATGCTAGTGAACAACCAATGGATCATTGAAGAAATAAAGGGATAATTAAAAACTATTTGGGGACAAACTAGAACAAAAACACACCATACCAACTCTTATGGCATGCAATACAAGTGGTCTTAAGAGGGAAATTTATAGCAATACAGGCCTACATAAACAAACAAGAAAATGTTCAAATAAACAATGTTAAACTACACCAAACATTATTAGAAAAAGAAGAACAAACAAAGCCTAAACTCAGCAGAAGGAGGGAAATAATAAAAATTATAGCAGAAATAAATGAAATGGAAACAAAAAAAGGACTGTAGAAAAGATCAATGAAACAAGAAGCTGGTTCTTTGAGAGGATAAAAAAAATTATCCAGACTCACTAAGAAAAGGAGAAGGCTCAAATAAAATTAGAAATGAAAGAGGAGAAATTACAATTGATACCACAGAAATACAAAAGATTATAAGAGAATATTATGAAAAACTGTATGCCAAAACCTGGACAATCTAGAAGAAGTGGACAAATTCTTAGACCCTTACAACCTCCCAAAACTGAATCAAGAAGAAATAGAGAATCTGAATAGACCAGTCACAAGTAAAGAGATTGAAACTGTAATCAAAACCCTCCCCAAAAATAAAAGTCCAGGATGAGACAGCTTCTTGGGAGAATTCTACCAAACATTCAAAGAGAATTTATTACCAATTCTTCTCAAACTATTCCCCAAAATTGAGGAAGACAGAAGTATTCTTAACACATTCTATGAAGCCAACATCACCCTGATCCAAAACCCAGACAAGGACAACACAAAGAAAGAAAATTACAGGCCAATATCACTGATGAACATAGAGGCAAAAATCCTCAACAAAACCTTAGCAAACAGAATACAGCAACACATTAAAAAGATCATACACCATGATCAAGTGAGATTCATACCAGGGACACAGGGATGGTTCAACATCCACAAATCAGTCAATGTGTTACACCATATTAACAAAAGGAGGAGCAAAACCACATGATCATCTCCATAGACGGAGAGAAAGCATTTGACAAGACCCAAATCTGTTCATGATATTAACTCTCAATAAAATGTATATAGGTGAAAAATACCTCAACATAATAAAGGCCATATGTGACAAACCCATTGCCAACATCATATTCAATGGGGAGAAACTGAAAGCCATCCCACTGAGAATAGAAACAAGACAAGGGTACCCACTCTCACTACTCTTTTTTTCTTTTTTGAGGAAGATTAGCCCTGACTTAACATCTGCTGCCAATTGTCCTCTTTTTTGCTGAGGAAGACTGGCCCTGAGCTAACACCTGTGCCCATCTTCCTCTACTTTATATGTGGGATGCCTACCACAGCATGGCTTGACAAGCAGTACATAGGTCTGCACCCGGTATGTGAACTGATGAACCCTGGGCCACCAAAGCAGAAAGTGCTAACTTAACCACTGCCACTGGGCTGGCCCCTCTCACCACTCTTATTCAACATAGTACTAAAGATTTTGGCCAGAGCAATTAGGCACGAAAAAGAAATAAAAGGAATCCAAATAGGCACTGAAAAAGTGAAACTCTCACTCTGCAAACGACGTGATTTTATATATAGAAAACCCTAAATAATCCATTGGAAAACTATTAGAAATAATCAACAACTACAGCAAAGTTGCAGGATACAAAGTCAACGTACAAAAATCAGTGGCATTTCTATACTCTAATAATGAACTAACAGAACAAGAACTCAAGAATGCAACCCCATTTACAATTGCAACAAAAAGAATAAAATATCTAGGAATAAATTAAACTGAGGAGATGAAAGACCTATACAAGGAAAACCATAAGACATTACTGAAAGAAATTGATAATGACATAAAAAAAATGGAAAGATATTCCGTGTACATGGATTGAAAGAATAAACATAGTTAAAATGGCCATACTACCTAAAGCAATCTACAGATTCAGTGCAATCCCAATCAGAACCCCAATGACATTCTTCACAGAAATAGAACAAAGAATCTTAAAATCCATACAAGCCAAGAAAAGACCCCAAATAGCCAAAGAAATCCTGAGAAACAAGAACGAAGCTGGTGTCATCTCAATCCCTGACTTCAAAACATATTACAAAGCTATAGTAATCAAAACAGCATGGTACGGGTACAAAAACAGGCACACAGTTCAATGGAAGAGAATTGAAAGCCCAGAAATAAAACCACACATCTACAGACAGCCAATCTTGGACAAAGGAGCCAAGAACGTACAATGGAGAAAGGAAAAGCCTCCCCAATAAATGGTGCTGGGAAAACTGGACAGCCACATGCAAAAGAATGAAAGTAGATCGTTATCTTTCTCCATACACAAAAATAGACTCAAAACGGATCAAAGACTTGAAGGTAAGGTCTGAAACCGTAAAACTTCTGGGAGGAAATATAGGCAGTACACTCTTTGACATCAGCCTTGAAAGGATCTTTACAAATATGATGTCCACTCAGACAAGGGAAACAAAAGAAAAAATAAGCAACTGGGACTTCATCAGACTAAAGAGCTTCTGGAAAGCAAAAGAAACCAAGAAAAAAATGAAAAAACAACCAACCAATTTTAAGAAAATATTTGCAAATCATGTATCCGATAAGGGGTTAATCTCCATAATCTATAAAGAGCTAACACAACCGAACTATAAAAAAAATCACCCAGTCAAAAAGTGGGCAAAGTATATGAACAGACATTTTTCCAAAGAAGACATACAGATGGCCAACAGGTACATGAAAAGATGCTCAACATCGCTAATCATCAGGGAGATGCAAATCAAAACTACAGTTAGATATCATCTTATGCCCGTTAGAATGACTATAAACACCAAGATAAAAAATAATAAATGTTGGAGAGGTTCTGGAGAAAAGGGAACCCTCATCCACTGTTGGTGGGAATTCAAACTGGTGCAGCCACTTTGGCAAACAGTATGGAGATCTCTCAAAAAATTAAAAATAGAATTACCATATGACTCAGCTATCCCACTACTGGGTATTTATCCAAAGAACTTGAAAGCAATAATACAAAGAGACTTATGCACCCCTATGTTCACTGTAGCATTATTCGCAATAGCCAAGACATGGAAGCAACCCAAGTGCCCAATGACTGATGATTGGATAAAGAAGATGTGGTGTATATATACAATGGAATACTACTCAGCTATAGAAAAAGACATAATCATACCATTAACAACAACATGGATAGACCTTGAGAGCATCATGTTAAGTGAAATAAGCCAGACAAAGACAAACACCATGTGATTTCACTCATATGTGGAATATAAACAAACTTATGGACAAAGAGAACAATTTAGTAATTTTGGGGGGAAGGGAGAGGAGGGTGGGAACAAGGGGTACAGGGACACATTTATGTGGTGTTTGACAAATATTAATGTACCTCTGAAATTTCACAATGCTATTAACTATTTAGATCACAATAAAAACATTATAAAACATTTTTAAAAATTTTAAGAAAAGAAGCATCATTTTAAAAAAAGTACCAGTTTAAGGAATTATGACCAAGTAAATATCTGGGCACCCACTGCTGTTGTATGAAGCAGAACCCACAAAGCCTCTGTGGCTGCCTCCCCAATCCCATTCCCCAGATGTAACCTCTATCCTGGTCTTGTGTTTACTATTCCCTTGAGTTTCCCTAAAGATTTTACAATGTGTTTATATCCCTAAATCAAATACTATTTAAGTTTTGCCTGTTTTTGAACTTCCTGTAGAGTGAACTCGTACTGCATGGATTCTTCTGTGACTCAGCTTTATGCAGGAGAGTTATCCCTCATGTGTGAGGCTGTTGTTTATTCATTTTTACTGCTGAAGTCTTATATTTTATGATTATACCACAATTTTGCTATTTTCCTATTGGTGCATATGTGGTTATTCCAATTTTTGCCATAAATATTAGTGTACTTCTCTCCTGGGGCACATAGGAAGGAAATTCTCCAGAGTGTATGATCAGGAGTAGGATTGCTGGATTATATGGGGTGTGTACTTTACCATACCAGATAATGCTCATTTGATTTCCAAAGTGCTTGAATCAATTTAAATTTTTACCAGGAATATGTAAGAGCTCATGTTGCTGATGTGATTGTTCTGAAAATAGAAAGCTCAGCTGAAGGGGAGGAATTAAGAGTTGAAAGCCACTGCCTTGGCTGAAGAATTGCCCAGGTAGTTTTTTCAGATTCTATTAACATCTTTATTTACTTTTACTCCATATACGTTGGCATTATACTTTTAGCATACAGGTCCAGATAATGCTTCCTGTTAGCCTAACCACATAGTGTCATTTTATGTTTGGCTTCTTCCATGATAAAAAGGAAAAAGAGGGGAGGGAGGGAGGGAGAGAGGGAGCAAAGGAAGGAAGGAAAGGACAAAAGAGAGAACAGGAGAAGAACTGGAAACAGCGAGGAGAGAGAACATTTTCAAAGTGCAAGGAAATACAGGAGAGATAGACTAATAGAAACTTAAGAGAGCTTTATTAGTTATCTATTGCTGTGCTACAAACTACCCCAAAATTTAGTGGCTTAAAATAATAAACATCTATTACCTCAAAGAGGTAACAGGAAGACAAGCAAAATGGAGCAGATGCTAGTGGGAAAAGTTGGCTGAAGAGAATTTTACAAGGTGGAATAAGCAATAGGTTTTCGGTATATGGATGAAAATGATTCTGTTAGTCCAAGTCCTCAAAGAAGCAGACACCAAGATGGGATTAAATTAATCAGTATTTTATTAGAGGAGACACCCATCAGAGAAGATGAAGAAGGAACCAGAAAATGCTGGGGAGGACAGCAGACTGAGATGCGTGTCTGATCCCAAGTGATGGTCAGTAGGAAAAAAGGTTTGTTGGATGTAACTTGGACTACCAGGCAATCTAAGTGAAGTTGAGTAAGGACATAGGGAGTCTTCAAGCCACATTCAGCCATCAGAAGATCCCCACATCTTCCAGGAATTGCCTGCCTTAGTGTCCCTGCCGTGACTAGTCATTCTGGAAACAGCCCTTTGAAAGTAGGGTCACTGCACAAATGTTGCCATGGATTTCAGAGCACAAGAGTAGGGGTCCTTGTGGCTTATCTGGGGGATGTGACCCAAATCTTCCTACCTGAAGGGTCTAGGCCCTTGGGACTCAAAGCCTTCTCAGGCTAGGTAGCTGCACATGTCTAGTCACAGTTTCAGGGAGCAAGGGAGAACCAGGAGGTGCACAAGTCTATCATCCAAGTCCACAGGTATTCCTCCTGCCCCCACATGTGACACAACCCTACCCCCTCCTGCAGATCAGGGTTGAGTACTTCTGCCTCAAGAAGAGGGGACTCCTCTCTTCACCTGCTGGTCTCTAGGCACATGGAGTCCAAACTTCTCTGTAGGCAACGGTAATGTGTAGTTCAATGGACCCTTGTCATGTCTTCTTGTATGAGTGCCCCCATTTTGGGAACCAAGACCTCCTAAACTGCAGAGCCCAGGGTTGTGAAGACAGGAAGTGGAAAATCTCCCAGTGGATGAATCTAAGTCATGGTCTGTGGGGTGGCACCTGCTTCCAGCCCTTGATTTCTGGACCCATGTACTCTTCCTACTGAGGATACCATATAGAGGTCTCTGATTCAATAAATACACTGCATTCTGCATGATGTAACCCCATCCCTTCAGGGAATTTCCTCAAAGCTGGAGTTTCTGTTGTGTATTCAGAAGGCCTACTCAGCATTCTGTGTGGCCAGCAGCCCCTGGATGGTGCATATTATGATATGACCAGTGGATTCCCTAGTCAAGGCCCATCCTGCACCTCTTTACTGTGAAGTAGGTCCCTCTGTTGTATACTGTGCTAAGAGCAATTCCAAGCCTGTGGATCCAACATTTCACTAGCCCCCATAGTGGTGCTGGCTGAAGTTCTGAGGACAGGAAAGTGAAAGTCACACATGGAATAGGTGTCTATCCCTGTGAGGAGGAACCTCTGGCCCTCCCAGGATGGAAGGATCTCAAAGCAGTCAGCTTATCACTTGGTGGCTAGTTTGTCACTAAAGAAATAGTGCTATATCAGGGCCCAGTGTTTGTCTAATGCTGATAAGTTGGACATTCAGAGGTGAAAGTAGCTGGGACAGCCTTGGTAACTGGGAGTCAATGCTGCTGGACCCATATTGCTTCACCTCTGCCATTTTGATCACTCCGTTCGTGTGTCCATCCTGTCAGTCCTGGGTTGACCAGTGATGGACTTTTCCTAACATCAGTTTGTCTTCTTGGTTGTTCAATAACTCTTCAGGAGTGGATGATTTGGTTTAAGTGTGAACAGGTGATTCAGGCTTAACTGTTGATGAACCATTTCCATCTTATAATGGACTGCTGTGGACCCATCCAATCGATAACTTAGTGGGTTATACAGAACCCAGTGCATATGTCAATTTTAATCACATGGGTGCTTGGTGTCCCATGGTCAAGCATTTTGTCTTATCAGGGCCCAGTAACACACCTAAAGTTGCGCCTAAATGGGGGTATATTTCTCTGCTATGGATGCCGTGGCCTTACTCCAGAATCCCAGGGGCCGGGATGAGATTCACCCAGTGCTATTTGCCTTTAGCTCCACACTTCATCTTTTCCCACCACTGACACCTCCAACACCATCAGGTCTGATGGATGGTGGCTGATTGCACTACTTCTTGGATCTGCTGCAGTGTCCTTTCATGTCTAAGCTCCACTCAAAGCTGGCATCATTCCATGTCACCCAGAGTATGGGCCAAACAATATACTGAGGTGTGGCATGTGTTGTCAGAACCCCAAAAGGCTTCTGTGTAGTGAGGGATGCAAAATGCACAGTTTGTCTTTTACTTTGGATGGGATGTCCTGAATGTCCCTAGCCACCAGACCTCTAGAACTGAACTGAGGTGTCCACTCCCAGAGTCTTTGTCAGGTTTATCTTCCACCCTCTGGAGTGCATGTGTTTGGCCAACGCCTCCAGCATACTCAGCCATCCCGATCAACATGATATTGTCAATGAAATGAATTAATATGATATTCTATAGGATGTCCAGGAGGTTCAGATCTCTTAAGACTATCTTATAGAAGGCAGGAGAGTTAAAAGAGCCCTGAAGAAAACTATAAATAAATATTGTTGTTCCTTCTATGTACATGCTAATCATTCCACCTCCACTTTTCTAACAGAATAAAACCGAATGCACTCACCACATCTAAAGCCACACACCCTGTGCCTGAGGCCTTACTAACCTGCTCTGGCAGTGGCATCACATCCAGCACAGCAGCTGCATCAGGACCACTACTTGGTTAAGTCTGAAGTAGCTCATGCATTCTTTAGACCCTGTCAGGTTTCTGCAGGGACAGATTGCCGAATTAAATGGAGATAATAGACAACACCACCATGGCCCCTGCATCCATCAGGTCTCTAATGGTAATGCTAACCCCTCCACAGTACCTGCCCCTGGGACACGGTATCATTTCTGACTCGACCAGGATGAGGCCGGTTTCCGAGGTTTCCATGGGTCTTCAGCACAAAGAGAGCCCTTACTCCACAGATCAGGGACCCATTGTGAAGGTTACTACAACTGTCGGCTTTATTGGTGCCAGTTCTGTACAGGCATACCTTGTTTCATTGTGCTTTGTTTTATTGTGCCTTGCAGACATTGCATTTTTTACAAATTGAAAGTTTGTGGAAACCCTGCGTCAAGCAAGTTTATCTGTGCCATTTTTCCAATAGCATTTTCTCACTTCGTGTCTATGCATCACATTTTGGTAATTCTTGCACTATTTCAAACTTTTTCCTTATTATTATATTTGTTATGGTTGTCTATGAGCAGTGATCTTTGATGTTACTATTGTAATTGTTTGGGGGCAGCACAAACCCCACATGGATAAGAGGATGAACTTAATCTGTAAATGTGTGTATTCTGACTGCTCGACTGATCAGCTGTTCTAATCTCTCTCCCTCTCCTCAGGTTTCCCTATTTGCTGAGACACAAGAATATTGAAATTAGGCAAATTAATGACCCTACTACGGTCTTTAAGTGTTCAAGTGAAAGGAAGAGTTGCCCATTTCTCACTTTAAGTCAAAAGCTGGAAATTATTAAGCTTAGTGAGGAAGGAATGTTGAAATCCAAGATAGGCCAAAAGCTAGGCCGCTTGCATCAGTTAACCAAGTTGTGAATGCAAAGAAAAAGTTCTGAAGGAAATGAGAAGTGCTACTCCAGTGAATACATGAATGATCAGAAAGCAAAAGAGTCTCGTTGCTGCTATGGAGAAAGTTTTAGTGGTCTAGATAGAAGATCAAACCAGCCACAACATTCCTTTAAGTCAAAGCCTAATGCAGAGCAAGGCCTTAACTCTCTTCAATTCTATGAAGACTGCGAGAGGTAAGGAAGTTGCAGAAGAAAAGTTTGAAGCTATCAGAAGTTGGTTCATAAGGTTTAAGGAAAGAAGCCTCCATAACATAAAAGTGAAACATGAAGCAGCAAGTGCTGATGTAGAAGCTGCAGCAAATTATCCAGAAGATCTAGCTGGGATAATTAATTAGGATGGCTACACTCAACAACAGTTTTCAGTGTAGATGAAATAGCCTTATACTGGAAGAAGATGCCATCTAGGACTTCCACAGCTGGAAGTCCTATTTATTTATAGTTTTTTTCCATAACTTCCTCTCCAGAGCTGGAGAGGAAAAGTCAATACCTGTCTTCGAAGCCTCAAAGAACAGGCTGACTCTCTTGCTATGGGCAAATGCAGCTGGTGACTAAGCTGAGACAAATGCTCATTTACTATTCCAAAAATCCTAGGGCCTTTAAGAATTATGCTGTTTATCTATACTGCCTGTGCTCTATAAGTGGAATAACAAAGTCTGAATGACAGCACATCTGTTTATGATATGGTTTACTGAATATTTTAAGCCCACTGTTGATATCTATTGCTCAGAAAAAAAAATTTTTTAATATTACTGCTCATTGACAATGCACCTGGTCATCCAGGAGCTCTGATGGAGATGTACAGTGAGATAATTGTTGTTTTCTTGTCTGCTAACACAACGTCCATTCTTCAGCCCATGGATCAAGGAGTAATTTCAACTTTCAAGTCTTATTATTTAAGAAATGTATTTCATAATGTTATAGCTGTCATAGGTAGTGATTCCTCTGCTGTATCTTAGCAAAGTAAATTGAAAATCTTCTTGAAAGGATTCATCATTCTAGATGCTATTAAAAATATTCTTGATTCACAGGAAGAGGTCAAAATATCAACATTAACAGGACTTTGGAAGAAGTCGATTCCAAACCTCATGGATGATGTTGAGGGGTTCAAGTGGAAGAAGTAATTTCAGATGTGGTAAAAATAGCAAGAGAACTAGAATTAGAAGTGGGTCCTGAAGATGTGACTGAATTGCTTCAATCTCATGATAGTACTTTAACAGATGAGGAGTTGCTTCTTATAGATGAGCAAAGAAAGTAGTTTCTTCAGGTAAAATCTAATTCAGGTGAAGATGCTGTAAAGAGTGTTGGAATGACAACAAAGTACTCAGAATATTACATAAACTTAGTTGGTGAAGGAGTGGCAGAGTTTGAGAGAATTGACTCCAATTTTGAAAGAAGTTCTGTGGGAAAATGCTATCAAACAGCATCACATGCTACAGAGAAATTGTTGGTGAAAGGAAGAGTCAATACGTGTGCAAACTTCATTGTTGTCTTATTTTAAGAAATTGTCACAGCCACCCCCACCTTCAGCAACCACCACTCTGATCAGTCAGCAGCTATCAACATTGAGGCAAGACCCCCCACTAGCAAAAAGATTATATGACTTGCTGAAGGCTCAGATGAAGGTTAGCAATTTTTATCAATACAAT
Source organism: Equus przewalskii (assembly GCF_037783145.1). Classification (NCBI taxonomy): domain Eukaryota; kingdom Metazoa; phylum Chordata; class Mammalia; order Perissodactyla; family Equidae; genus Equus; species Equus przewalskii. Next base: position 32,945,786 of record NC_091849.1, read on the forward strand.
ATTTTAAAATTAAAGTATATACATTTTTAGACATGATTGTATTTGGACACTTAAAAGACTACAGTATAGTGTAAACATAAATAAAAAAACATATGACTCTATTGTGATGTTTGCTTCATTGCAGTGGTCTAAAATTGAACCGGGAATATCTCTGAGGTATGCTTGTACAATCAACACGACTTATCACTGTTGATTTTAATTTTGATCACCTGATGTTAATCCTGATCTATCAATTACCAATAGAGGAAGATGATAGGTAGAATAATGGTTCTCCAAATATGTCTACATCCTAATCCTCAAAACCTGTAAAATATGTTATATTACATAGCAAATAGGGATTAAGGTATCAGAGATGTGAGATAGACTCAACCTGCCATTTCTAGTTTGAAGATGAAGGAAGGAGCCCATGAGCCAAATATGTGCAGCCTTTAGAAGCTGGAAAAGCCAAGAAAACAGATTCTACTCTAGAGCTTCCAGAAAGGAGTGCAGCCCTGCAAACACCTTGATTTCAACCCAGTGAAACCTGTCAGACTTCAGACCTACAGAACTGTAAAATGATCATTTGTGTGGTGTTAGCCACTAAGTTTAGGTAATTTGTTAACAGCAGCAATATAAGACTATTACAAGGGTTGTTTAAATTTCCAATTGTAATAGTTGATTTTTCTATTTATCCTTTTATAGATGTTTAGTTTCATGTATTCTGATACTCTGTTGTTAGTTACATGCATGTTTAAGATTGTTACATCTTCCTGGGGAATTAACTCCTTTGTCATTATGTGTTACCCTTCATCTGAAATTAATGCAAATACTTCAACTTTTTTTCAATTAATGTTAGTATGGTATATTTTTTTTCCATCCCTTTATTTCTAACTATTTGAATCTTTATAACATAAAGTGAGTTTCTTATTGACAACGTATAGTTGGGTCTTGTTTTTTTACCCATGCTGACAATCTATGTCTTTTGATTGGTGTGTTTAGACCATTCACGTTTAGAGTGATTTTTTTAATAGTCATATTAATATCTACTATCTTTGTAACTGTTTTCTATTCATTGAATTTGTTCTTTTTTTCCCTCTCCTCCTCCTTTTCTGGTTTTAATAGAACTTTTCATGTGATTCCATTTTATTACCTCCTTTAGCATATCATTTACACATCTTTTTAAAATTTTTGGTGTTTTACCTGGAGTTTACAATATGGATTTTTAAATAGTCTAAGCTAACCTTCAAATAATACTATACCACTCCATGTATAATGCAGATACCTTATAATATAGTATTCCTCAATTCTCTCTCCTGTACCTTGTGATATCACTGTCTTTCATTTTATTCATCCATATACTATAATCATCAAATACACTGTTGTTATTATTGTTTTGAAGAGATGTCTTTTATATCAGTTAATAATGAGAATAAAAGAAAGTTTAATTCTAATTTCAGTTGTTTTTTTCTCTAACCTTTCTTTCCTTATAAAGATCTACTTTTTGATCTGTATCACTTTTTTTCTGCCTGAAGAACTTCTTTTCACGTTTATTGCAGGACAGTAAACTAGCAATGGATTTCTTTGGTTTATGTCTCTGTGAAAGTCTTTTCTTCTCCTTCACATTATTTTTTATTAAGGTTAAATCCATATAACATATAATTAACTATTTTAAAGTGTACAATTCAATGGCATTTAGTACATTCACATGTTGTGCAACCATCACTTCTTTCTAGTTCCAAAATATTTTCATCTCTCCCAAAGGAGACTCCACACCCATGAAGCAGTCACTCTTTATGACTCCCCTCTCCTCATCTCCTGGCAACCACCAATCTGCTTCCTGTCTGTATGGATTGACCTATTCCAGATATTTCACATAAATGGCATCATACTGTATGTGACCTCTTGCACCTGGTTTCTTTCACTTAGTACACTTTGTGAACTATACAATTTCCCCCATACCACTGAAAGATTCCAATCCACTATCTTCTTGCAGTTTGAATATGATATAATTAGGTGTGGTATTTTTAGTGTTTATCTTTTTTGGAGTTCTCTGAGCTTCCTGAGTCTGTGCTTCAGTGTCTGTCAAGTAGTTTGGGAAGTTCTCAGCCATTATTACTTCAAATATTTCTTATGCTTCCTCTCTTACTTCTCCTTCTGGTGTTCCAATTGTAAGTTTGTGACATCTTTAGATATTTTCCCAAGTTATTGTATGTTCTAATCTGTTTTTGTCATCTTTTTTCCCTTGCATTTCAGTTTGGGAAGTTTCTATTCACTGAACTTCAGGTTCACTGATTCTTTCCATCCATTTTGAGTTGACCAACAAGTCTGTAAAAAGGCATTGTTTATTTCTGTTACTGTGCTTTTTGATTTCTAGAATTTGCATTGGGTTTGTTCTTAGAATTTCTTTATCTCTACTTACATTACCCATCTGGTCTTGCATGTTGTCTACTTTTCTCCACTGAAGTCCTTACCATATTAATCATAGTTATTTTAAATTTCCTCTCTAATAATTATAACATCTGTATCTTGTCTGGGTCTCATTATGATTCTGACTTTGTCTCTTCAGACTGCACTTTTTCTTGTCTTTTGGTGTGCCTTGTAATATTTTCCTGAAAGTCGGACATGTTGGATCAGGTAATAGGAACTAAAGCACTTAGGCCTTTAGCTGGAGGATTTATGTTCATCTGATAGGAGTTGGGCTGAATTTAATGTTTGCTGTAGCATAGGCACTAGAGGCCTTAACTTCCTCTACTGTCCTTATATTTGTCTCCCCTCTTGTCTTTGGGGCTTCCTTATATATGGTTCTTCACAGTGAGTCTGTCATGAAGCTCTTTCAGATGTAATCCACTGTTACTACACTGGAAATTTGCTGATATGTCGTAGCACCTGGGGATGGTAGAGAATTCTGCAATTTTCTCATTAAGTCTCTTCGTGGGCCTGTATCTCAAGGTTGTGGCCTTAAAATGTGTTTTTCCCCCTGCTCCCTTCTCCTTTCCCTGGCTGCAGTGTTCCCAAAGTATTTTCCTGAAACTCTCTCTCCTGTTGACTGTGTTTCACTCCCCTCACCCTTAGGTGAGATAGGAAAGATGGAGGGGACTGTAGTGGGAGGAATCCCTTCTACTAGCTTGGATAAGGTTTCAGAATTTGCTCTGATGAAGTCCCTTCCACTGGAGAGTAGGTCTTTGGTATGAAGTAGGATCTGGATGTGTTTGAAAGATTACTCCTCCCCTCTTCTCTCCAGGAATATGAGGGGATCTTTCTCCAATACTCATCATGAGAACCAGGTGAAGTTAATAGATGGAAGGTCCACAAAAGTGTGGGGGATCCAATAAGACTGACACTGCCAGGAGTTTATTACTCACAAGTTAGCCCACACTCCAGAAATTCATCCATATTGCAACTTAAATGTTCCTACCAGTTTATGGCTCTAGCGACTTCTCCTCCAGGTAAGCAGATCTCAGATGCTGTGTTTCTCTGGATGCACATGTCTCTCCAGATGTCAAGGTGGTGGTTGTCTCTAAGACCTCATTTCTCCAATGGGTCCAAGAAATGTCACTGATTTTGGTTTGTTCATCTTTTATTGTTGGAAGGGTGGTAATGTTGATTTCCAAGCTCTTTATATGTTTGTGATGGAACTGGAAGTCTATCTATCTATCTATATTTTTTCCTCCCCAAAGTCCCAGTGCATAGTTGTATATCCTAGTTGTAGGTAGTTCTAATTCTTCTATGTTGGATGCCACCACAGTATGGCTTGATGAGCGGTGCTTAGGTCCACACACAGGAACCAAACTGGCAACCCCTTGGCCACTGAAGCAGAGCCTGCAAACTTAACCACTTGGGCACAGGGCTGGCCCTTACATATTTTTTAAATAATAATAAATCACCTAAATTAAGACTAAAGTCACTTGAGAAGCCTCCACTGTGTCGCTCTCTGAGTGCATCCCCTCCTTTTCCCAAAGTACCCACTATTTTCACTTGTGTGTTAATTTTTTTTATAGCTGTATCACTTGTTCCTAGGGTCACCAATCATTCCAGTTTTCCCAGGACTGATGAGTTTCCCAGATGTGGGACCTTCAATGATGAAACTGAGAAAATCCCAGGCAAACTAGAATGAGTTGTTCACCCTAGCTATCTTTAAACAGTGTAAATTTAGTTTGAAAAACCAACTAGCGGGCTTAAGACTAATTTTGGAAAGAAAGGACAATATTGTAACTGTTAAATGAAAGCTCTAACAATAGAATAAAACAAACAGAATTTCTTGGCCATAGCCCAGTAAAATGCTCTCTGACAGTTTACAAAAACACTTTCTGGAGAAATCAGTGAGCAAGATAGTTCATAAAACAATGTAAACATCAAGATAGGCATTTGGCAGGCCTGAAAATATTTTTATTCTACTCTAATGCTTGATTTATTATTTGGCTGGCTATAGAAGCTTGGATAAAAAATTATTTTCCTTCACTACTATTTTATCTCTAGTGATTCTGTTGTAAGGTCTAAATCCTCAATGATGTGTCTTCATATGAATGTAATTTCAGTCGTGCAATAATTTGGTGTGCTATTTTACACTGGATATTTACATTTTTCTGCACTGGAAAATTTTGTCTAATTATTTCATTTATGATGTTTTCTCTTCCACATTGTCGGTTCTTTCTTTCTTCCACACATTATTCACATGTTAGAACCTCAGGACTGAGCCACTGATTATACAGTTTTCTTATCTTTTCCTCTTATTTTCTGTTTTTGTTTTTTTTATTCTCTAATATCTGGGAGAAGCTCAGCTTTATCTTCTACATCTTCTCTGGGATCATTCATATCTATTGCCATTTCTAAAACTTCTCGCTTACATGATTGACCTATTTTTATAGTACCTTGTTCTTGCTTAGTGGATGCAATGTCTTTTGGATCACTCTGGAAATATTAATAATAATTTCTTTTAAAACTTTCTATTCCATGAATAGTCTCTGTTTCATTCAAGTTTTTCTATCCATTTATGTCTCTATATTCCATGTTGGAAATTTTACTCCAATACCTGTTAGTCTTTGAATTTTTGACCCTGATTAAGAGCAGGGGGATTGTGCTAAGTCTGAGTACATACGTGGATCTTGTTGACATTGAACTTCAATATAGGGTGATTTTGATAAATCTTTTGTCGGATGTCAGTATCTTTAGGTGTTTCCTCTTAGGAAAATCAGATTCCGCAGAAAAGGGGCTTCCAAATTGTTACATGGAAGTTACAAGTCTGGATTATGGAATTCTTGAACATATTCACATTTTATTGCCCTATTATCTGTTTCTACCTAACCTGTTGTCTGTTTTCTCCCTCACCAAAATGATCAGTTTATCCTCTCTGGACAGTATATTCCAGATTTCTTTCAGGATGGAAATAAGGATATGGGGGGAGGGGGGTTGGGGTAATCTAGTCATCTAGCACCTTAATCCAAATCATCAATTTTTAAAAATTTTATGGAATAAGCTTTAAGTGTTTTATTTAAGAAAATTTTACCTAACACAATGTCATAAATATTTTTACCTATTTGCTTCTAGAGGTTTTATAGTTTTAGGTTTTATAATTAGGTTTATGATCCATTTAGTTAATTATTTTTATAGTTGAGGTATGGATCCATTCTTTTACCTTTTGTATATGGATAACAAATAGTTACAGAACAATTTGTTGAAAAGATGATCCTTTCCACGCTGATTGTCTTTTCATCTTTTTGGACAATCAGTTTTCCATGTGAGTGTATTTCTAGACTTTCTGTTCTGTATCATAGAACTGTTTATCATTATACTCATACATTACTGTCTTGATTACTGTAGCTTTATAATCAGGTTATGTTAGTCCTCCAATTTTTTCTTCTTTTGCAATGTTGTTTTAGCTATTCTAGATCCTTTACATTTCTATGTGAATTTCAGAATATACATGCTAATTTATTTTTTTTAAAGCCTGTAGGGTTTTTTATTGGGATTGTATTGAACCTGTAGATAAACTTGGGGAGAATCAGCAACTTAATATTTAACTTCTCTCAGCAAAGTTTTGTAGTTTTTAGTGTACGAGTATGTACAATGCTATTACAAATGGTATTGCTTTTTGTTTCTCTTTCTGATTGATGCTAGAAATTCCATTGCTGTTTTCACATTGATCTTGTATTCTGCAGTCTTTTAAAACTCACTTGCTAGTTCCAGTAGCTTTTCTGTAGAGTCCATAGACATTTTTAACTAGAGGATGATATCATCTGAAAATAAGGACAGTTTTATTTTTTTCTTTCCCATCTGTTTGCCCATTTACTATATTTACTACCTTATTGCACTGGCTAGAACCTCTAGCTTAATGTTGAAGCTTAGTAGAGCAAACATACTTATTCTTCATCTTACGGAAAAAAATCTTCAGCCTTTCATGATTAAGTATAGTAGTTCTATAGATTTTTCATAATTGTCCATTATCAGGGTAAGGCAGGTCTCTTGTTTGCTGAGCTTTTTATTAGAAATGGATGTGGATTTTGTCAAATGCTTTTTCTACCATCTATTTATTCTTTTAAGTTTGCTAATAGGGTGAATTACATTGATTAACGTTTTATTGATTCGCATTCTTGGCATAAACACTACTTGATCATGCTGATTTCTCCTGTTGATATAGTCTTGGATTTGATTTGCTAATATTATGTTAGATATTTTGAAACTATATTCATGAGGGATGTTGGTCTGTAATTCCTCTCCTTGTGATGTCTTTGTCTAGATTTGGTGTCAGGGTAATTATGTCTTCATAGAATGAACTGGGAAAAATTCCACCATGTTCAATTATCTAGAAAAGTTTGTGCAGACTTTGTATTATATTATACTTAAATGTTTTGTAGAATTCACCAATGAAGTCATCCAGGCCTAGAGTTTTCATTGTAGGGAGGCCTTTAACTGCAAATTTAATTTCCTTAATAGATACAGGGCTATTCAGGTTATCTAATTCTTCTTGAATACACTTTGGGAGTTTGTCTTTGAAGTAATTTATTCATCTTCATTGTCAAATTTATTGGCATAAAGTTTTTCATAATGTCCCTTTATTATTGTTTTAATATCTGTAGAATATGTAGAGATGTCTCCTTTCTATCGATTATATGGTGATTTGTGTCTTTTCTCTTTTTTCTTGATCAATCTAGCTAGAGATTTATCAAATCTATTGAGCTTCCCAAAGGACTAGCTTTAGGTTTCTTTGACTTTTCTCCATTGTTTTTCTGTCTTTTGTTTTAATTATTTCGACTGTTCAACTTTATTATTTCTCTTTTGGTTATGCTTTCTTTGGTTTAATTTGGTCTTCTTCTTCTAGTTTCTTAAGGTAGAAGCTAAGGTTATTGATTTAAGGCCTTTTTTATTTTATAATATAGACATTTAGTGCTATACATTTCCCCTAAAATATTGCTTGAGAAGCATGCCACAAACTTTAATCTGCTGTTTTTATCTTCATGCAGTTTAAAATGCACTTTACTTCCTTTTTTATTTCTTCTTTGACCCAAGGTTTATTTAGAAGTATGTTATTTAGTCTCCAAATATGTGGGGATTTTTCCAGATATCTTCTTGAGTTGGTTTCTAATTTAATTTCACTGTGAACAGAGAAGATATTTTCTACAATGTGAATCTTTTAAAATTTATTGAGATATATTTTTGTGGCTCAGAATGTGGTCTATCTTGATAAATATTCTGTGTAAACTTGAAAAGAATGTGCTTTCTACTTTTGCATTTAATGTCATTATTGATATGATTCAAGTCTATCATCTATTTATTTTCTGTTTGTCCTGTCTGTACTTTGTTACCTTTTTCTTCCTTTTCTGCTTTTGTTTTGATTATTTTTTAAGAGCCATTTTATGTCCTTTCTTGGCTTAATAGCTATAATTCTTTTTGTTATTTTAATGATTGTTTGTGGTTTATAGCATTCACATTTATCTTATAACATTCTAACTTCAAGTGATATTATACTACTTTATATCTACTATAGGACTTACAGCAATGTATTTTCATGTCTTCCCTCCTACCTTTGTGCTGTTGTTGTTATACATTTAAATCTTTCCTCTGTTATAAAGTCCATACTTCATTGTTATTATTTTTGTTTAAGGAGTCTTTTATCTTTTAAAATTTTTAAACAATAAGAAGAAACCATTCTATAATTACCCACGCAGATACTATTTCCAGTGCTCTTCATGCCTTTGTATAGATCCAAATTTTCATTGGTCACCATTTTCCTTCTGCCTAAAGGGACTGCTTTTAGCATTTTTTATAGTGTAGGTCTGCTACTGATGATGTTCTTTTTTTTCCCCACTGCTTGTCTATAAATGCAAACGTCTTTATTTCACTTTGTTTTTGAAAAATATTTTCACTGGGTATTAAATTCTATTCTGGCAATGTATTTTTTCCAGTACTTTAAGATATTCCTCCACTGTTTTCTCTCTTGCATTGTTTATGATGAGAAATAGACTGTCACTCTTATCTTTATTCTTCTGTGTCTGTTTTTATTCTGGCTTCTTTAAATCTTTGTTTTTGAGAAATTTGACTTTTATGTGCCATGGTATCGTCTTCATATTTGTGCTTTGAGTTCATCGAACTTTGCTATATACTGAATGTTTGTGTACCCTTAAAATTCATTATTTGCAACCTAATTCCCAAAATGATGATATTTGGAGATAGGGCCTTTCGGAGGTGCTTAAGTCATGAGGGTGGAGCCCTCATAAATGGTGTTAGTGCCCTTATAAAAGAGACCCCAAAGAGTTCCATCGCCCCTTCAGCCATGTAAGGACATAGCAGAAAGACAGTTACCTATGGACCAGGAAGCTGGCTCTCATCAAACACCAAATCTGAAGGCACCTTGATTTTGGATTTCTCAGCCTGCAGAACTGTGAGAAATAAACTTCTGTTGTTTATAAGCTGCTGAGTCTATGGTATTTTTGTTAGAGCAGCCCAAACAGACTAAGATAGCCTTTTGGATTTGGAATTTATAATGATCAAATTTAGAATATATTTTTCACTCTTATTTTCTGAAATCTTTTTTCTGTTTACCCTTCTCCTCTCTTCAAGGACTTCAATTACTTTTGTATTAGGCCCTTTAAAGTTTTCCCACAACTCACTGATACTCTTCATTTTTTCAGTACTTTTTTCCACCATGTGTTTCATTTTGAATGGTTTCCATTTCTATGTCCTCAAGTTCACTAATAATTTATTTCTGCAATGGCTAACCTGCTGTCAATCTTATCCCCTATAATTTTCATCTCATATATCATTTCCATCTCCAGAGGTTCAATCTGAGTCTTTCTTTTAAATGTACATCTCTAGTGAACTTTTTGAACATCTGGAAGATAGTTATAACTTCTGTTTTAATGTCCTTGTCTGTTAATTCTAACATCTAAATCAGTTCCGTGTCAATTTCAATTTATTGATTTTCTTTTTATTATGAGTTATATTTTCCTGCTTTCTTATGTGCCTCATAATTTTTTTTTTTTTTTTTTTTGGTGAGGAAGATTGGCCCTGAGCTAACATCTGTGCCCATCCTCTTGTATTTTGTATGTGGGTTGCTGCCACAGTATGACTTGATGAGTGGTATAGGTCTGAGCCTGGGATCTGAGCCTGCAAACCAAGGACACCAAAGTAGAGCATGCCAAACTTAATGTCTATGCCACTGGGCTGGCCCTGGGGCCTTGTAATTTTTGATTGGATGTCAGACATTGTGAATTTTACTCTCTTGAGCTTTGGTTTGGGATGAAGTTGATATATTTGTAAGCAATTTGATCCTTTTGAGTTTTGCTTTTAAGATTTGTTCTTTAATACTGGATCGGTTTTTTTTTTTTTTAAGATTGGCACCTGAGCTAACAACTGTTGCCTATCTTTTTTTTTCAAAATTCCCCCAGTACATAATTCTCCCAAAATTCCCCCAGTACATAGTTGTATATTTTAGTTGTGGGTCCTTCTAGCTGTGGCACGTGGGATGCTGCCTCAAAATGGCCTGATGAGCTGTGCCATGTCTGTGCCCAGGATCCGAACTGGAGAAACCCTGGGCCACCAAAGCAGAGCATGCGAACTTAACCACTCAGCCACAGGGCCGGCCCCTGGATCAGTTTTTATAGTCTAGCACTAGTTATTCCCTGCTACTGGGACAAGACAATTCCAGTACTCTAATCAATGTCAGTTTTATTCTGTGCTACTGTTGAGAAATGTGAGGAGGTTTATTTAAGTTTTATTCATTTGAATATGGCTTTAGCTGTGCTACTCAAAGTGTGGTCCACAGACCAGTACCTATCTACAAACTTTTTCTTACCAGTTATTTATGAAACAAATACAGACATAGAGTGTTAAAAAACTTTTAGAGCAAACTGACAGAATTATTTTAGGCATATTGAACATAATCATAAAATAACTAGCACTTGTAATTGTATGGCTTTGTTTTTTATTCACTTCATTTTTCCAGTAATTCATTGAAGAAAATCATCAGTCTGTGATATAGTAGATATAAAGCAAGAAACATCATTCATAACAATAACAAGAAAAAAAGATTCTTCTCTGCAGAATGTTTAAGAAACAGTGCCTGATGTGGTCAGAAACTATGGTTATGGAGACTCATGGAGACTTAGACCAAGAGGCCTCATAATCAGTGGGCTTGAGGCTCCCCATCAGGACTGAAGCCCCAGGGTTTACGAAGAATGGGCGACTGTCTTCATAGCATAGGTTCTTCCTCTAAGTTACTTAATATTGTGCAGATGAAGACATTTCCATGGATTTAAGTTTGAAGTAAGGATGGACAGACCCAGAGAAGCTTGCTTGGGTAAAGGAGAAAATGTGGGTACCATCAGTCATGTTGTAGAAAGAAATATCACCATCCTCATAATCCAGGAAAATCACAATCTTTCGCGGACACTTTTCTATCGGGAGAGACTTTTCTAGAGAAATATCTTGTAGACAATAGGTGAGAGCCCTGTATTCACATCCCTTCTTCTCTAAGACTCTGTATTTCTTCTTTTGTAGATATTTGTTATTCTCTATTGGCTCCTCATAAATGCCTAGAGTCCACTCATCAATGTCTTCAATGTCCACCTCCCAAAAATGTCTCCAGAAACTGAAGCCTTCCTGAGTAAGTGTGATAAGGTTGCAGTCTTCTTGCTTATTACTGAGAGATAGATCCTGTGTTCCCTCCCTGAAGTTCTCTTTTCTCTCTGGGTCAGAATTGTTCTGGTGAAAGATTTCATGACTTAGAGTCACAGGGGCTGTAAGGGGAAAAAAAGGAAAGGAAATGGCCAACATTGTGTATTTCAGAAAGCTGTTGTACAGGGGAAACCTTAACAAAACAGGGCAAATGTGGATCCACTGGTGAAAGAACACCTCTCCTCTGAATGTGTGTTGGTTGGGGGAGGTGGAGCTGGGGTGTTACATGTGCTCTCACCATGGGTTCCAGGCTACTGATCTCATCTGATCTTGGCTATGCTACTATCAGTTTCCTGGGAGAGTGCTGGAGTGAGCAGAGGACTTGCAGTATTTACTTGAGAACAGTGTTCTTTCCACATTCTCTACAAATTAGACCTATGTTCCTCAGTTAGCAACAGCCTCCATGTGAGCTGAGCTCTTTAAAAAGAGAAGCTGAGGGGCTGGCCCCGTGGCCGAGTGGTTAAGTTCGCGCGCTCCGCTGCAGGCGGCCCAGTGTTTCGTTGGTTCGAATCCTGGGCGCGGACATGGCACTGCTCATCAAACCACGCTGAGGCAGCGTCCCACATGCCACAACTAGAAGGACCCACAACGAAGAATATACAACTATGTACTGGGGAGCTTTGGGGAGAAAAAGGAAAAATAAAATCTTTAAAAAAAAAAAAAAAAAAAAAGAGAAGCTGACTGGGGGCCGGCCCTGTGGCAGAGTGATTAAGTTTGAGAGCTCCGCTTTGGCTGCCCAGGGTTTCGCTGGTTCGAATCCTGGGCACAGACATGGTACCACTTTTCTAGGCCATGCTGAGGCGGCGTCCCACATGCCACAGCTGGAAGGACCCACAACTAAAAATGTACAACTCTGTACTGGGGGGCTTTTGGGAGAAAAATGAAAAATAAAATCTTTAAAAAAAAAAGAGAGAAGCTGAGTTACTCTTGCCACTTTGAGCATTTTTGACTAGCTGGAGGTCTCCTCAGCTGAGGGACTATGTGAATTCCTGTTTCAGAACCAAGTAGACTCCACAGACAAAAAAGCTGGGCCAATATATAAAGGTGAGAACACAACCAGAGTAGCTAATCCCAGCAGCAATTTCAGTTCAGGCTAACATTTAATGATCTTCATGTTCTTCCTTCTCTTTAGTAGAATAATGGTGCCTCTATCTTTTTAACTAGGAGATGATGTTAGGAAGAAAAAATGGGACATCAGAGGGCAGATTGGAGGAAGCCAAGAGATGATGTTAGGAAGAAAAAATGGGACATCAGAGGGCAGATTGGAGGAAGCCAAGAGATAAAGAACCACTCACCAGGCTGGAACTGTTCCTTTCTCCAGTCTGAAAAAGAGCAATACAAATTGAGACCAAGGGGGCAGCATATCCAGGGAATGAAAAAGAGGCAAAATGCTTCCTTCCTGGGCTCATCACTTTCTCCTCTCAACTCTCCTCACTTTCTCCTCTAAGCCCCTCAAACTCTGGTAGTGTCCAGGGACTATAACACATGTGGTATGACTTCTGTGCTCAATCCCAGTTTAGGAATTATCCCCTAATTCAGCCTGATGCTGGGGCAATAAGCTTCTGCAGCCTGAACCAGGTTTGGAGAACACCTGGAATGAGGTCTAGTGTTTTAGGTGCCTGTTCTCTTAAGACCTTTATGACTCTCCTCACCGAGGATGAGAGCTTTGAATGTCGTTTCATTTTATTTTATTTTGGGGTTTTTCCAGCCTATGACCTCTTCAGAGTAAAGCTTAAGCTTGTGACTAAGGCCTTTGAACTGACTCGTTATTTTTATCCCTTTAATCAGATTTTTTAAATATCTTTCTCCTGAGACAGATTCCTCATGAGGAATAGAACTGAATGTGCTTCTTCCTGCTGCCACTTCTCTTCTGATAGGGCTTGTGATTTTATTTAAAGATTGGATATTCTCATAGAGTCTTGGGGCAATAGGCAGATAAGGACATATCTGTAATTCTTGACAGAAGCAGCACTATGATCTCTCACTGAACTGCCCTTCTGTAAGAAGTGTAGCACTCTGATGTATAGAATCTATGAATATATGAATCAAGAAGGACATCTCAGATAATCTATTCCAATCTTTTCATTTTAGAGATAAGGAGACTAAGGTGAAGAAAGAGAAAATGACCTGATTCCTCAGCTATAATTTGCGGAGTTGGGCCTAAAACTCATATGTCCTCACCCTTAGTACTTTGCGCTCTCTTCTAGAATCATGGGAACATTTTTAAGCAGCTCATGAAGAAAACTCTTAATAGGGGCTGGCCCCGTGGCCGAGTGGTTAAGTTGGCGTGCTCCGCTGCAAGCGGCCCAGTGTTTCGTTGGTTCGTGTCCTGGGCGCGGACATGGCACTGCTCATCAAGCCACGCTGAGGCAGCGTCCCACATGCGACAACTAGAAGGACCCACAACCAAGAATATACAACTATGTACTGGGGGGCTTTGGGGAGAAAAAGGAAAAAATAAAATCTTTGAAAAAAAAAAAGAAAGAAAACTCTTAATAGAAACTACTTAACCAACTTTAACCCTTGGGAGGGGTTCCTCTGACCTCCTTTTATCAAAGCACTTATCAGGCTGTGTCTATTTGCCTGGTTCCTAGCTTACTTCTCCCGGTGGACTTTAAGTTCCACATGCTCAGAGATAATGGCTTATGCTACCATCGGGCATGTTAACATTGCACAAGTATATGTTTAAGAAATGACCTGGTATGTTTTTGAGATCCAACTCTATATTACACATGCACACACACACTTGTAAACCCACACAATACAAAGGCACAGATATTAAAAGGTATAAAAATAGCCAATTCCCTCTATCACTAGATAAATATATTTTTAGAAATGATATTAAAATATTTTGAAAGATTGTTTTTCAAACTTTTTCAAACATAAATCTTTGTTACTGTATATTGACCTTATTGTCTTTATTTTGAATAGGTAAGATAAGTAAAATCACAAATAACATTTTTTTTCCAAATATAAAATATAGTACATTATGTGCTCTTTTAAACTTTATTTGCTGGGGCCAGTCCCGTGGTGGAGTGGTTAAGTTCACACGCTCCACTTCAGCTGCCTGGGGTTTGCCAGTTCAGATTCTGGCCTAGGACCTAGCACCCCTCATCCAGCCATGTTGAGGTGGTGTCCCACACAGCAGAACTAGAAGAAACTACAACTAGGATATACAACTATGTACTGGGGAGCTTTGGGGATTAAAAAAAGAGGAAGATTGGCAACAGATGTTATCTCAGGGCCAATCTTCTTCACCAAAAAACTAAAAATGTGATATAATTTTTTAAAACTTTATTTACAGTATAGAAATGCTGATGTGATATAGGGTATTCTTTATTTTTCCCAAATCTCATCAAAATCACTCTGAATTCTATTCCTTCCTTCTACATAGTGGATGGGCTCACAATTCATGTTGAGTCCTACCCTAGGCATGTTGTGGAATTTACCAGTTAGCAGTTATTTCTCCTTTATCCTTAGCTCTGGAAAACAATTGATTATTTGAGCCTCCAAATACAAAATACTACAGATTGATACCAAATAAATTTTCACAGTTTGCAAATGGATATGTGTGTTTATGTCTCTGCTGATTATACTCAGAATACCAGAGGCAGATGGCAGGATCTAAGTCCAGAGAGTTACTTACCAGGATACAGCAGGGCCTTCTTCCAATCTAAAACAGAACAAATCCAGGTGAAACATTAATCTGGGGCCTTGTGTTCATTTTCCTTCCCCTTATTTTTCTTCCACTGATCACCACTAAATCTTTGAGTCATTCCCTCTAAGAGAAGGAAGCTGAGGAAGTGTTGGGCATCAGGACATCAGGTGGCGAGGGAAACCCAGAGTCTCTTACCTTCATTGTATAATGCCTTTCGCCCTTCTGCAAGAAACAACACTCAGTGAGAGACCCAGAGCACGTGTGACAGGGAAACAAACTCTAAACACAGCATGAGAAGAAGCAAGACTTACCAAGCTCTGCCTCGAGGTTCGCTGAAAAAGGAAGAGATGTAAAATTCATCAACTTGGGTTTTAGCTGCTCCTGAGTTCGGGGAGGAGCTAAATGAATTCAGTTTGGCCTTCCCTTAGGGGTCTTATAGTCAGGTAGGCATGAAATATTGACAAAAATGTATGTCAAATCTAAAATGACAAGGATTAAGAAAAGCTCATAGGAAGTATCGTGGGATCACTGAGGAAGGAGTGCCGATTCTTCATGGGAGCTAAGATTTTTTTAGGTGTTTCGGAAGCTTATTCTTGAAGGACAAATAGGAAGAGAAGATTAGGAAGACAATTCCACAAGGAGAAACAGCAGCACAGGTCAGAGCACAGAGGCATGAAAGGGCCTGGTGTGGTTTGAGGAGCCCCACTTTGGAGGACTCATGACCTCTGCCCACAGATCTCCTAGCTTCCCATATGGTTTTCTCCTTTCCACAAGACTCTCAGTTCAGTGGAATTCTTGATACCCTCTGTTTTCCTTG
The DNA here is from genome assembly GCF_037783145.1 of Equus przewalskii. Classification (NCBI taxonomy): domain Eukaryota; kingdom Metazoa; phylum Chordata; class Mammalia; order Perissodactyla; family Equidae; genus Equus; species Equus przewalskii. The sequence goes on from NC_091849.1 coordinate 32,961,409, forward strand.
GGGTCCTTTCGCAACCTTTCATTTCCGCATCTGCCTTATACTACCTGTATCCCCAGCTTTTGCATGAACCTCTGACTTGCCCTGCTGCCCCGATTTACCTTTGGCAGTAAGTGCCATTTCCTTTTCATTCCTCATCTGATCTCTTTCATGAGATTCTTTCTTTGTTTTCTTTACTTCTCTCTCTTTGGCTTGATGTTCTCTCCAGCCAGTGTAGCTGATCCCGATGAGGAGGAGCCCCAACACAGGGAGTGTCCCAGCCAGGGCTGCCTTCCATGGAGATGTCCTGGGGAAGAAAGGCTCTAACAGGGGAAGGGGAAACACAGTAAGGACCAGCCTAGAGGAAGCCCTGCCCTCTCTCCAAGGCTCCCTCCAGCCCTTCTTCCCTCCTTTCTGCCTTTACCACACTCCCAACTCTGCCTTGGGGTTTATGCCTCACTGACCTGGAAGGAAGATGGCTGACACTTTTTCTTGGTCAGAGAAGGGATTCTGGATGGAGCAGGTCACGTTTCCCAGGGAGCTGTCTGTGACCACAAGAGATGCTTCCACATAGAAGAGCCCATCTCCATCTTGGGTTTGAGACTCAGAGAGGGTTGGTAGCTTCACTCCCGCCATGTTGCTCCACTGCACTCTGGGTTTTGGGAACCAGCCACCTGAGGAGCACAGCACTCGGATCCCACCATCCTCAGGCCCCATCAATTGAACGTGAGGGGCAGAGCCCAAACCTGAGGAGAAAAGCCACGTGCCTGAGGCCTGTGGTCTTCGGGGCTTAGGACTTCCTGAATCTGAAGGCCAAACTATACCCTTCACTAGACTGATGAGTAAACTGAAGCTCAGAGGTCAAGAAACCACTCACAGCCAGTGTTAGGCTAACCTATGAAACAGTTTTGAAATCAGCTTAATGCCTTTGCATTCTTCTAGGACTAGGAGAGCATTGGAGTCATTCCAAAGAGAGGAAAAAAATGCACAAAGTTAAAAATAAAAGGAGTTTAATTCTGTTAGTTGTCTTTCTCTCCTGATTGGGTAAAAACTAATGTTTGGGAGTGTCAGTACCTATCTGAATTAATAATAGTTAATTCAGAATTTTTAGGTTGCCAAAACACCTTCAGAAATACTGGTGTTTAAAAGCAAATAGAGTATAGAGTCTTATCCTCACTGTACAGTTGAAGAAATTGTCATTCTGCAAGGTAAAGTAGCATAGCAACAGATGGAGGGGTCACAAGAAATACTAGGTTAGGAATCCAGATGTCCTCACCGTTCTCTTTGCCTTACAGCATGACATATACACTCTGTGTCAAATTAACATACCTATAACATGCAGCTCCACAATGGCCTCTTGGGAGATGTGACCATCCTCAAAACGACACTGGTATTGGCCATTGTCAGAGGCACGGACGTGTTGGATCAGAAGCGCCACAGACCCCTTGTGGATGGAGTCCCCCACCAACTCCGTTCTTCCGCGGTACTCCAGCATCTGCTGCCCGCCTCGTTCCTGTCCATTCTGGTACACAAGCACAGCAGGGGAGAGCTGGTCTCGGTACCACCGGATGTGCATGTGGGCTGCACTCTGCTCAGGGGACAGCTGGCAGGGCAGAGTGGCATCTGCCCCTAGCAAGACATTGATGGGCTCATCTGGTCCCTTCACAGAAAACTCGGACACTGCGTGAAAATCAGAGACAGACTGGGGGAATGAGTGAGGGAACATGAGATGGAAGACCCATCTGCATCTCTTTATTTAGGGACCTAAACATATTCCTTTCTTATTTGTATTATTTTCCAAAAAATTAATAGACATTTAAATTTTATTTATATATAAAAATCTACTTCTTCAACTGTAGTCCCCAGAAGTAGCAATTGTTGACAGTTTGCATTTGAGAAGACATATTTTTTTTCTACACACTTAAAAACAGTGTTTATATATGAATTATGTAAAACCTATGGAAAAGAGATTTATTGAGAATTAAATATGGCAAAGTAACTTATTAAGCAAATATATATTTTTTTTTGTTGTGGCAAGAAGGGGAGTATTGGAAGGTTCTTCTCTCCTCATTCATCCCATTGTCTCTCGGCACTCTGCTCCTAGGGGTAAGTAGATGTTTCTGACCTTGAGATTTAGGTTACTGTGTGTTGGGGTGGGGTGGGGGGAGGATTAATAGTGTTTTATACCAAGATGAAAAGCAGAATTTATAAGGTGAAGTAGGCCTTTTTGGTTTTTCAAATAACTGTGAAAGCTTAGAATCATAGAGAACTTTTTTCATAAAAAATATTTTCCCGAGAGGGGTGCAAGACTTGGAGACCAGTGGTTCCAGATGTTAAGAGGCAGAGCAGTGCCTGCCAGAGAGGACAGCTGGAGTCCCCAAGGGAGGGAAGGAGGATGCTGCGGACCAAAATGGGAACTTAGTCTGAATTCTAAAATATGCTCTTTCACAAAGTCACTTACAGCCATTTGCTTGAAAGTTATTTTACTGTAGAGATCCCATTAGCCAAAAAGTGACAGGTACTCCCTGGGCAAAACTGCTTATCAGATGCCCAGAATATTGTGGATCCTGTGAAAAGTGAGGACTTAGGGCCTGCAAATGCAGCGACTGTGGAGTGGGAAGAGTTCCCCAAGCCATGGCTATGTGGATACCCAGGAGGAGGGAGCACAAATGTCAAGGGTATATGAGCTTAGAAGAAGGAGCCCATGGCCAGTCTGTCCCAGGGAGTGTGGATCAGGCAGTTCTGGGCAAGGAGTATCACATTGGCCATTAGGCTGCACTGAGGCTGTGGTCCCTCTTTCTTTTCCATGCCTGTGTAAAACCCAGGGTACTAGTATAACTCAATGGATGTGTGCCCTTAGTTAACTGATTCTGGGCTGTTGGCCATACCTGTTATATAAGCCATTTAATTTAAGAAAAGGTATTGACATTGCTTATAACCACAGTATAGTGGAAAATATCATTATGTTTCACATAAATGGGATCATTATATACCAATTTCTGCAATAGAGAACATCCAACCATTTTAGTATATGTAGTCAGCTCTACCTGATTATACAGATGGGAGAGCTTGCCTTTAGGATAGATTCTTGTAGAACTGAAGATTCAACATGTTTGAGAATTAAACACTTTGATACTCACTGCCTAACTGTCCTCAAATTAAAGGGATGATAACAAAAATGTCATTATTGTTATCTCATAGCTGGTGTCTCTCCAAACTTAGAGTCTAAAAACTTCATCCTGAGGGCTCCTTTTATTTTATGAAAGAAGGATTCATGTTCCAGAAAGAATAAATGATTTGTCCAAGAACATAACCATATAGAGCTTAGGGATCTTGAGTCCAAATTCCTTGTACTCAGACTTGGGTTTTCTTGGCAGTGTGAACATTACAAAGTATATTTTAACCAACAGTTACATCAAAATCAAACAGGCTAAAATCACCCATACTCAATAAATGTTTAGATAAATATTACAGCTATGAGTTTTATGAGGTCTGCTCAAAGGAGGAAAGGGCATTGATATGAAGGAGAACACTCCCATTCTTGGCTGGACACTTCAACCCTCCTGTTAGCAACAGACACAGCCACAGACTCCTTAGGATGTAACTGTCTCTGAGAGGGGGCAGAGTTGTGAGTGATGGATGACCAAGTTTTTTCATTATATGAGAAGAGCCACTGAAACACGCCAATAAATAAAAAGCATGAGGCAGAACACTGACCTGCTGAGCACCATCTGGACGCCTGAAGGAGAAGGAGGAGGAAGCCAGCCGGAGAATAGCCAGGAAAACACACCATATTCTTCAGAGAAGAAAGTGGAGCACGCTGGAAATATGAACTGTTCCCTGTGACAATGAGGTGCTCTGTAGAGGAAGTTGGTGAGAAAGCCAGCAGAGTGAAACTTCTTAGGAAACAATCTCCTGTTTGAACATTTACTTTTATATGCAGATTTTTGGCTGTTTTCCCTCATAGACCTTAAGACAAATACCCACCAACTCCTATCTACCCCAATGGGTTTTCCTTCCCTCTCTTCTTTCTGAAAACCAGTGTCCCCAGCAGGTGTAGAAAACTGTAAACTGTTCACTTGTGTCCTATGCACTCTCTTGCTTATTTGTGTATTTACCCTCCCAACAGAACTCTCTTGAAATTGAAAACCCTGAGTTCAATAGTGAGGAATAAAGTTAGACAAAATTTGTCCACTCCTCTCAGCCAATCTATTGGAATTAATTCAATCATTTGTTTATTTATTTTGACCACAAATATACTTGTGGCTTAACTTTCAAAAGGGAAAGGAGTTTTCTCACCACGTAACCCAGAGCTCAAGCCCTTCGTTTCTCAGAACCCACATCTCCCACAGACACAACTGCACATCACCACACATTCCCCTCTCACGATCTGGATTGAGCCAAGGGGGTTCCCGGAAGCTCCTGGACTCCTCAGTGCACCGACAAGGCCCAGCTCCGGCGAGAGTTTGCACCTGGTTGTTCTTGTGGTCACCATCCGAGTGTGTGGTCGCAGGGGCTGGGAGCAGCAGGTTTCTCACCCATCTCTGGAACGGAAAAACACTATTCATAAGAGGGACAAACAGGGCTGCCAAGAGGTACTGGCATTTGAATATCCCTCTTGGAACGTGTCTAACAAGAAAGTCGCAGCCTGCCTCCAGCTCTTCTAGTTACTTTAGAAGTGGAAGTAATAAAGATCATCCCAAGGGACTTTGGACTGGGTTGAGTTATAGAATGATAGGAACTCTAAAGTTGCTTTTGTTTAAAATGCTCAGTGTAACTCTCTCCTCTCATCTGCAAAGGGCTGAAATCACATTCTTGAGGGAGAGGGAGTCATCGTCCTGTATGATATTCAGGTCTTCTGGTCATCCCAATGTTCAACTCACAAGGTTAACTGATTTAGAGAAGAAAACCAGGAGAAGCACATGTCCTCCTACCATGCCATAATTGACATTGGAAGCCATGGGCAGAGCTGTGCAGGGGAAAAAGAGAGGTCAACGATGGAGGGGTCTGTGCTCTAAGGACCTTAGAGCTGTATTTCCAAGAATCTTAGGGTTCCCAATAGTAGAATAGAAATAATAACACAATTGTACAGTGCCAGACATAGAATGTGATCAGAAGGAATTTTCTTTACATTTCACATTCTTTCCAAGTTTAATTCATGTTTGTAAGTTTAATTTATATTTCTTCATGTCACATAAGGGTTACAGATAATCAGGGACACAAATAACAATTGCATAAGTAATAGTATGAGAGGCACTAACAATATGGCCAAAGGGGCACCAAGATCTTAAATAAATATTCTCTAGAGACAGTAAGGTGCATTTGGCTTTCTAAGAAACTACATTTATTGAGATATACTTTGATATACAGAGAATGTCTTTTCAATTCTCTGTCTAATGGAATGAAAGGCCTAACTGGCAGATGAAACTTTGTCATCCGAATGGCAGATATATTGAGATGACTTGAGCAAGACGTTAAAATGAAAACTGCTAACACAGAATTTATATGTTACTGACACTCTTCTAAGTGGTTTACACATACAAATTCATGTAATCCCCAAGCCAAACTTAGGGTAGGTACTATTATTAAACTCAATGTCAGATGAGGGTACTGAGGCACAGAGAGGTTGTGTAACTTGCTCAAAATCATGCGCTTGTAAATAGCCTTCCCAGGCTTTTAACTCAGGCAGTCAAGTTCAAATATCTATGCTATGAACCTGGATAATATACTTCTCTGAAAAAAAGAAGCCACTTGTTTTTGATTCTCTCTTTAACTTGTAAGTACGTAATTATTAGATAGATTTATTACCCATGCCAAGTCAAAGTTCTTGCTCCTTATCTCATTTTACTTTCAGGTTTGAGTATGTCAGTGTGGCCAAAGGGAAGCACGCTGCTGACACACTCCTGTGGAGGGGCCATCTTTCTTTCTGTTTTCCAAAACCCTTTAAAAGACCACCCAAAACTTCCTCTGGGGCCCCAAGTTTTCTAATGTCTGATATACCCTTGACATCTTGGAGCAAGTCTCACAAGAGAGACCTGTGGACAGCCGAGAGCGACGGTAACTGCGAGAAAGGGCAGAGAGTATTCCTGGTGCCTGCAGCAGTGAGGATGAGAAGTTCCAGGATGCCTTCATCTCTGTAAACGATGTGAGTGCTTCATTTTGTGGGTGATGGGCAAGAGGAAGGGAAGTGAGAGAATCTGGCCAAGGATCCCAGGGATGGAGGACAGGTCAAGTTATATCTCTGCCTTCATCATATGGGAATGTATAGGGAGAAAGTTGGTTGAGGTTGGAGTAATGTTCATGTTAAAGTGATCTCTCTCTGTGGCTGCTCATTGCCTTCTCTCTGTCTCTCTGTCAATTGGATAAAATGTTCTTGAATAAGAGAAGAGTTTAGAGAGACTGTGGACAGATCTATCACTGCAGAACATGGCTGTTGAGATGAAGACTGCTTCCTTAGAAAAAGGAAACAAAAGGTCTTTTTTTGTGAGTGTCAAAGGCTTCCCTGATGTTCCCTGAGAGACACTACAGTTGTTTGAGAGCTTCAGGAGGCCGTTTCTTAGAAGGACTGTGAACCACCTTAGCCATGACCCCTTTACCTTATGGGTTCCATTTTTATCTTTACTCCAGATATTTTCAGGACCCCCATCTGTGTGTCATACTGTTCTCTGCTGTGGGAAAGATGGTGGGTTCTCTGCACTTCTCTCTGCCAAGTGACCTCTTCTCTATCCTGCTTCTCCAGGTGTCCATGTGGGGCTCAGGTGAGAATATTTTATATTATGTATATCTGGATTCTCTTGTTCTCTGAGTAGAAGGATTAAATCACTCCATCACTTCTCATGTATTCGTGGGTTAATTCTAAATCCTTCCTTTGATATAATGACTTATTTAGCCATACATGAGGACAAATAAATCAATGTTATTATTTTAGAGAGAAGTACCAGGTAGAATTGCTTCACTAATGCCTTCTAATTCATTCAGGTCTCAGCTTCATGAGAAGTGCATTTTATGATGTCCAAGACCTGATTAATAACTCCAATTTAATGATTTCTCAGCACTCTTCCCTCCTCCTTCAGAGAATTTATCACCACTGCAATTAAAAAATCATTTATTTAATATGAGATTACATTGTTGATTGTAAGCTCTGAAAGGGAAGAAACCCTCTTTGTTCTGTTCACTACCACATCTTCATCCTGAATGTGTGCTGCAAATCATTGCTGTATAAATGAGAGAATGTCTATGGGGCTCTGGTTGGCAGTAATAATGCTGTGTTCTAAAATTCCCAGGCAGGTCATTCTGATACCCTTTTCACTTGTGGCTCTATTCCAGATTCATTCTTAGTGATTGGCCCCTCAGAGCCCATTGTGGCCATGCTGGGTGCAGACACAGTGTTGCCCTGTCGTGTGTCCCCAGCCATGAGCGTGGAAAACATGGAGCTGCGGTGGTTCCGCTCCCAGTTCTCAGAGGCTGTGTATGTGTATCAGGATGGAATGGAGCAGACGGGAGAACAGCTAGTAGATTTCAAAGGGAGAGCAGAATTGGTGAAAGATTACATCGCTGAGGGAAGAGTAGCTGTGAGAATCCACAGCCTCCGGATCTCAGACAATGGAATGTACAAGTGTTTTTTTAAAAAAGGCAGTGATTATGAAGAAGCCATTTTGGAGCTAAAGGTGATAGGTAAGTAATTACCTAAGAAGATAGACCACTCTAAGAGAAATGTAAATGTTCCCTATTTGATTTTAGGGGGAGGATGGTGAACAGGACAGAGACAAAAAAGGCAAGTATCCTTGGAGCTGGTCAACATTTCAGACACTGGATTTAACCCCAAATCCTCTTAATCTATTTATACGTTTATTGTGCTCTACTTTAAAATTAAAAAACTTTCATAAATATCTACCAGAAAAATAATTTATTTCCTTCTTATGTCTCTCCTCACACATTTTGAAGGAAGCCACCATGATTACTAAAATGTACTGTTGCTCTCAGAGACCGTAATCCCAGTTGACTACACTGACAGACAGAGGCTCAACTGACAGTGTTAGTGGTTGAGTTGAAAGCACTGTTTGGAGGAAGTGACTGTGAGCGTTTGACAGAGTTGATTGGTATTGTAATAAAAAAAATTTGTCGTCAGAGGCTTGAGGTCAGAAAATAACCGACATTCAGTAACTAAGTGAAGCAGAAGTAGAGAAAACAATTAACTGAGTGGGTTTTGGGGGAATAAAAAGGCCCTGAAGAGAGGGATCAGTGTGAAAGGCTGGAACTGACTGAGGGTTAGTCCACAGAACACTGAATTGACCACTGTGAGTGTTGTCATCATTGGTGCTCTTTCATTTTTATTTACAGTAATTTCATAGTGCATTGTATCCAACTCAAACAATTCAGAAAGGTATAAAATATAAACTGATAACCCCCCTCTCCCTTCAATATTCCTTTTTCTCTTCCAAAGTAGCAATTAATACCAGATTGTTCTATGCTCTTTCAGTTATCTCTCTTTTTTTTTAAAGATTGGCGCCTGAGCTAACAACTGTTGCCAATCTTTTTTTTTTTTTTCTGCTTTTATCTTCCCAAACCCCCTGTACATAGTTGTATATCTTAGTTGCAGGACCTTCTAGTTGTGGGATGTGGGACGCCGCCTCAACGTAGCCTGACGAGCGGTGCCATGTCTGAGCCCAGGATCCAAACCCTGGGGCGCTGCAGCAGAGCGCGTGAACTTAACCGCTCGGTCATGGAGCTGGCCCCTCTCTTTCTTTATGTAATACATTTATATATAATTAAATCTTAATAGTATATTATATAATCACAATATTTCTAATATATTTCTGTAGCAAATTTTAATCTTTATTCATAAACTAATCTTCAAAAATGTTCATGTTAACTTATTTAAAAACAAAATTAAATCTATCTTTGAGCCCCCAGCCCATAAGCCTAGTGTGAAGTTATGTCTTGGTTCTTATTGGAGCTTCCTGCTCCTGCTCAATCCCTAGAGTACTAATTGGCAAAAGGTCCTTGGAGTCTCATGCAACCCGTAGTGCTTGGGATTCGGTAAATCCCCTCCAGTCTTGGTGCCTCACTGGTTAGTGCTTATCTTCCCAGGCTTTGCTACATCTCTCCAAACTGATTCCAGGAAGATTAAGTCGAGAATATTATTAAAGACTTGATGCGATTCTTCAAGAGGCACCTGAAGATTTCTGTCTCTTCCTTAGGTTTCGAGAAACCTCCCCTCCACTCTATTGGAGCTTCTTTCTATTCCCCTTAAGGATGCTAGCTCATCAACATTCTTTTTCCCGCCCATATTACACAACTTCTTTAACTAACTTATGCATTCAACAATATAGGAAGAAGGATCTTCCTCATGCAGTTCCTGCTTTATGCCAAATAGATATTCCTGAAACTGAAATACTATCAATGGAATCAGGAGAGGGAAAACCTTAGAGGAAAACTCAAGTAACAGTTATCTAAGCAGAATTAACAACACATTAAAATGTCAAGTAATTTTCTGCTCCATATACATACACTGATATTTTTACTTAAAATATTTCACAATATCTTTTTCCTATAACTTGCCTCTTCCTCCTTAACAATATATAGCAGACAAATTACAAAATATTGTATTCTTTTATGATTGTAAATGTTTTCATTATATAGAAATTCTGTAATTTATGTGAATATTTACTTTCTAATGAGCATTGACAGTTTTCAACTTTATATCATGGCAAAAATAATGAAATATACATATTTGCACATAGATCTCTATGCAGTGATATAAGTTGTTTCTCACAAGATAAGTTTCTCAAATGATTAAGTTTATATCCTATAATTTAACAATTCCAGTTTCAAGATAATCATGAAATTTCTTTAAATTATGGATAGTCCAATAATTGTTCCAGTTTATACTCCTAACAGTGCTACATGAGAATAAATATTTATTTACACTTTTGATGACACTGAATATTATATTTCTTTTGCTTCATTTTTATCAGTATGAAAGGTAAAAATATCTCATAACAAATTTGTATTACTCTCATAACAAATAAATTGGATACCTTTTTATGTATTTCTTACCTGTTTGCATTTTTTCTCCCTTCAATTTCCTGTTAATATCCCTTAATTAACCGGATTTTTTTAAGAGAGATCTTTTTTTGAAAATTTTCTATAGATTCGTGGTTGCTCTTCTACTCAAATTTTGAAAACACTTTTTTCCTAGTTTGTGTTTGACTTATAATTTTTATGATATCTTTCCTTTATAGACCTTTAAAAGTATTTTGTAGTCAGAATTGTCAACATTATCTTTCATGTGTTCTTAGTTTTATGGTGCTCTTAGATGTGTCCATCTATACTAATATTACAAAAATATTTTATTTTCCTTTCTCCTAATACCTTTTCTGTAAGATATATTAAAGTGTAACATACATAGAGAATTTAGTACTGACTTTAAATGTCTCTCTCAATGAATTTTCATAAAGCGAATGCACCTGAAAAACTAGCACCCTAATCATTAAACAGAGCTTAATTAGAATCCAGGAAAATCTGATTTTCCCCTTCCAGTCACAATTTCCCCAAGGACAATCACCATTCTCATCTCTAACCTCATGGATTAATTTTGCCTATCTTTGAATTTCAGGTACATGGATGCTTTCATGTCTGGCGTTTTTTTGGGCTGACGATTATGTTTGTGAGGTTTTTCTATGAAGTTAATTGCGTGTAGTTGTAGTTTGTTTCTATCTTTTTTTTATTGCTTTGCTTTCTACATTTAGATCTTTACAGAAATGTGTTTTGGGTATAAAGTTTCATGGAATGCTCAAAATATTCTTTCTTAATGTATATTCACTTATCTCTGTGCCATTAGAGAATAATGTAGAAAATCTCCATCAATTTACAAATGCATTTTTTCCCATAACCTTCTCATAGATACCAAGGTATATTCTAAATTCTCTACATGGTTATAATGATTTGTCTGTCCATTTCTTTGACAACGTCAGGGTGTTTCCATTTTTAAAGCTTTGTACTCTCTACCTAGACAAATGTGTTGGTTTTTAAAATTTTTTCTTCTTCTTCTTTGAATATGTTAAGCCTATTTTAAACTAATATTTCTAACTTAACGCTATCTGACAATATATATATAGGCTCATTTATCCATCTTCTTTATGTGTAGCTTTAATGGGAAGAAGCCAAACCTGCTATGTCTTAAAGGAAAGTGCTCTTTCCTTTAAGACAAACTCTCCTGAGCCATGTTGCTTTGATCCCACTTACTTTCAGTAAGAGGTCAAAGATTTTCATAGTCCCAGAAATAACCTCCTTGGAGTCATTGCATTTTTCAGTTCCTTTTCCATATCAGTTCATTGACTTATGGGTGTAAAGATAAGTCCAACCTTTAGGAGCAGTTGGTTGATTATCTATCCACACTTATCTTCCATTCAGTTAACCTTTGCCTAGTACAGCTGCTTCTATGCTGAGGAATGGGCATCCCTTCTTTTTTTTCTTTCTTGACATAAGTATAGCTTTTGTCTGCTTATTTCAACTTGGAACTTCAATGGTTATATTCTTCCAGGAGGTGCGAGGTCTATTTGGTCTATTAGTTCTTGCTTCCTAGGCTTTGCTCTGCTTCATTTTGCTCAGGACCAATTTCACTCACTTATATTCATTTCCTTTATTCTAGAGAGTTGACAGCTCCCTCAGGCAATTCTGAGAAGATGGATTGTCTTTCAGACTGCTTTCTGTTTTCCAGAGTGTGTCCTCCCAGGCAGGTCAGGACTTGGCAGTAAAAACTATTAGCTGTATTATAATTTTTATCCAAAAAAAAAAAAAGATGATTAGGTGAGGTTCCTAATATATTTTCTACATCTGAGGAACTGGAATAGCACTGAGCCAGACATAAGAAGATTCATTCTTTGTGGTGTCAAGTTTAAAAAAGACAAAATAACATATAGTCTTAGAAGTCAGGATAGCCATTATTCTCAAGGAGGCAATGGATTCTTCTAGCATTCTGGTAATGTTATGTTTTGATATGGGTACTGGTTACATGAATCTACTAGTAGACCCAGGCTACGCAGAGCTGAAGAAGAGGAGAGGTGGTGGAAGAAAAAAGAAGGGGTGAGAGCGCAAAGATAAAAAAACACCTTTACTCTTTTATGGACTCACTTCATCTTGCTACCTTCATCTTTTAGATGATCTCTACTCAGAGTAAGAAAGAAAATTTGGAAAAAATTACAGAGATTGTTTAAGGAAGTGACTACACAAAGTCTCAATTTAAGCCTAGAAAGATAGTCTTCCTTGAGACTCCAATAAATGGAATAGACAGATACGTGATATAGATATAGATATATTGATTTTTTTCCTGAAAAAATTCAACATTGACAAATTTTACTTTGCTCCTTTCCTATTATCCTTTATGACAAATTGCTGATATGCTTGGGTAAAGTAGTTATGAACAGGCAGTAATATAAGTCTTAGTGTCAGCTTAAAATCTCTTGTGATTTTTGAACCACAGACATCTGTTTATCTTATGGGAGAAGAAAAGAAACCCCCTCCTTTCACCGAGAAGTATGGTGCTTCGTCCATCTCCCCACTGGTGTTACTATGTAACATTAGGAAATTCTGGATAAAAAGTGTTCAGGTCTCAGATGAATTACTTTCCTCTCCAGGTTTGGGTTCTGCTCCCCATATTTTCATGGTGGGTCCAGAAGATGAAGGAATAAGGCTGACATGCACAGGCAAGGGATGGTTTCCCCAGCCTGAGGTACAATGGAAAGATGCAAAAGGAGAGAAGTTACCATCTCTCTCTGAGGATGAGACCCAAGACGACGATGGGTTGTTTCAGATAGAGGCATCCCTCATTGTGAGAGACAGCTCAAAGAGAGAAGTGTTCTGCTCCATGAAGAACCCCTTCTTTGGACAAGAGCAAGAGGCAACTATTTCCATCCCAGGTCAGTGTTGCTCATTTTGGGGACAGGAAAAAAGGAAAGAGGGGATATTTGCGACCTGGGATGGTATAGACTTGCCTGATGTATGTTTTTGATAAATTTTGGGGGGTCCTGTGTCAGAACCCTTCTTCCCTAGGACCTCTCCTTGGAAGGTAGCATTTGCTGTGACTTTCCTCATCCTTGGTATTTTTGTGGGTGCTGTTATGTTTTTGGCCTGGAAAGAACAGCAGGAAAAGAAGAGAGTACGGGAAGCCATGGAGGAAAAAGAGAAAGAAAGTAAAGCCAAAGGTAAACTGTGAATCAGACTTGGTGGGATCTGTGAATTTACAGGTTTTTTTTAGCATGGCTGTGCATATGGGTGGCATCTGTTGGAACACAGAGACTTACGTGTACTGAATTAGAGCCCCAAGACCTTCAACAGGACATAGAGCCGAGGATCTCCATGACAAAAATATTATAATAGAGAGTTCAACTGAGAGAGAAAACTCACTAGTATAAGCATGGAGTTAGAAAAAATGGCCATAGTAATTCTCAATTAAGGTAAATTTCTTTATGTAGGTATACGGAAGTAGCATTCAGGATCTGGGCTTAGTAACATACTCTAGAAAATAAACCTTGGATTTTTTTTCTGTAAAGTCTGTTTTGTTATTTTCTTTCCTTTTTAGAATCACTTGAGAAAGAGCTTGGTAAGTTCTCCATTGTCTTTACTCTAATAGGGGAAATAGAGTCCTTATTCCATGCTGTGTACTTGGCATCTAACAGGCTGTTATTCTTTTTCAGTCAGAAGGAAGGAATTATATCAGCAAGGTGAGTTATATTGATGTTACAGTTGGGTCAACTCTCTCATCTGCCCCTGTGTTCTGATCGCCTCCTCTTTACCTTGTTGGTGAGGGAGACATCACCCACCCTAAATAGAATGAGATGGTCAGATGCACAACAGCCCAAACTGGACATATGCAATTTACAGCAGTTTATTAATCACATATATTCATATCCTGGGGTTGGAGGACACCACAAGCCATGCAGGGCCACATGGGGGTTGCACTTGGGAACAGAGTAAAGCAGCAAGGGCTGTGGGAGGCTGGCTGTTGTCTGCGGAAGTATGTGATTGAATTGTTTGAATAATTTTGCAGGCTGACAGGGAGGTGAAGCCCATTAGGTTGAAGACCAGGTAGGGTTCAGCTGGCTTGGCTGATCAGGAAATTAGCTGAGTGGGGAGATTTTCCTCCTGGGTGGAGGACATATCTGGTGAGAGCAGGGGAATTTAGTTAGGTGTTTGGAGCCCTGTGAGGCTCAAAGATGTCAAAATATCACATGAAATTTTAGGCCCTAGAATACACTCTCACAATTTGAGCCTATCTTCTCCTTCTCCCAAAAGAACAAGACCCTCACGTTTTATCACAGAAGTGTTAGTGGAATGTGGAAAATAACACAGGAGATGTAAAAAATGTCAAATACCTCAGAATAGTCATGAAGTGATGAATACAGCAACATAGCACTATCAAAAACCTTCATATTGTATGTTGTTGCTGCCATTTCATGCTCCGAAGTGAAGGTCCTGTGGACGGGAGAATCTAATTCCTCTGTTTTATTTCAGACTGGAGGAAAGCGAAGTTATATGCTGGTGAGTAACAGAGGTTGTCTTGGGGCTACAGCCACCCCTGGATTTCATGAGGTATTTCCAGGGCTTTTTTCAGAGATGTACCATCTTCTGGAAACTTTATTTTGAAGGTGGGGGTCCAAAAAAATACAGACAGTAAGGAATAAGCATCCTACTAGTTCAGAAGACATGGTCTTGGCATAATTTCCCATATGATTTTTTTCTTTTTAGACTGGAGAAAGGAACAGTTTGAAGAAGGTGAGTAACCTTATGATTTTGTCCCACATAATCTCTTCTATACAAGTAAGAAACTCTTGTATTTGTATAAATTCCCAATAATGCCTGCTTGTAGCTTTCACTTCAGTCTCAATCTCCTGCTGAAATGTTAACAGACTTCTTACTGTTCAGATACCATTCATTCATTCCTTCAGCAGAAATTTATGCAACCCTTTATTCAGTGGCAAATAAACAAAGCAGATCTGATCTTGACTTCATGGGAAAGTACATGTACAAACTGTGATACATGTTATGAAGGAATAAGAGATTTCCATGAGAAAAAAACAATGGATTAAAGGAATTTCCCTGATGGATTGATATTTAGTCTGAGACTTAAGTGTTATGGTCAATTCATTATTGTGAATAACACTGAAAGAGTAATTCAGTCAAAAGGAAGTCTATCACGTAACCAGCCTGAGACAGAGAAGAGCTTGGTGCATCTTAGTGCAAGTGGAAAACAGCTCCTGACCATCTTAAGAGTCTTTCCAGAATTGTGAGTTGATTACCAAATTCTAGTGCAGACTACTTTACTTTGAATGTCCCTGCATCCACAAACATTTTCTAGTTAGTTTAATCCTCCGAAAATTAAAACATATCCTAATGTCCCACATACAAATTCTTATGAGAAAAACTTTAATTATTCAATTTGTCTGCTTTGACAAGAAGCGGATAAATTACCACCAGTATTAGTACTGTTGCTACTATCACTACTGGTATTAGTGTTACTGTAACTATTGGAAGCTAAAACTTACCAAGTGATCATCATGGACAAGACACAGTACTAAGTTCTCTACACATTATGTCGTTTACTCCTCACAATAATCCTATGCTGAGGTATCATAATTACATGCATCATCGTGAGGGTAAATTGAGGCTGAGAGAAGCAAAAACATCTTCACCAAGATCACAGCCATTAAGGACAGAGTGATTATCAAAATTCAGATCTTTCTGACTAGAGCTTGGGATTTCAACCATTAGAAATATGGTAAGAGTGTATGAGAAGTAGATAACTTAGTTATTACATAAGCCCACAAAAAAAACGATACCAAAGAAGCTTAAATGAAAGTAGGTACACTTTGATTTGAAATATGACAGGGCTTAATTACTAAGAGCAAGCATTAAAGTAACAGACATTTGAAGAAGAATGGAGAGACCACATCCTGAAATACCTGACCCTGGAGATTTTCCAGGGGGACAGTCATCTGGACCAGATGGTCTCAGCCTGTCTGGAACAAATGGTTACCCAAGGTCCTGTCCAACTCTGGCCTTCTATGATTTACACATCATGTGTCTCCTATGAATGGACACAGGATAGAACATAATTTTTTTTATCTACTCTTCCATTTCTCTCCCTCTTGTTTCCTTCCATTATCCTTTCTCAGTATTTGCATCTTCTCTAAGGTCAACCAGTCTCCATGGTGGAATGATCTTTAATTTTTTTTCCCCCACATCTGCAGTGGCTGTTACTCTGGATCCAGACACAGCTCATCCCAACCTCATCTTATCCAAGAGTGGAAAACATGTTTCTTCAATAGAGAATGTACCTCAGAACTGTGATGCCCCAACATACCAAGGGCAAGGGGAATCTGAAACCATCTTCAGTGTTCTGGGCCAGAATTCCTTTACCACAGGGAGACATTACTGGGAGGTAGAAGTGAAAACAGGGACAGAAGTTGGACCTGGGACTAGATGGGCTCTGGGTGTTTGCTCAGATACAGTGAAGAGAGAGGGGTGGTTTGTAGAAAGTCCAGAGAAGAATTTCTGGGTGATGATATACAAGGATGGAGAAATCAGGACTCTCACCTCCCGGCCACAGACTCTGTCACTGATGCAGCACTCCCACAGGATAGGAGTTTTCCTGGACTGGGAAGCTGGGGATGTGTCCTTTTACAATATGGTTGATGGGTCGCACATCTATTCTTTTACTGAAGTTACCTTCTGTGGGATCCTCCATCCTTATTTTAGCCTTCAGGGTCCTGGCACGTCTATAACCATCTGCCTAGCTTCAGATCGCACAGAAAATTGTCCAGATTCTTCTCCAAAGACCTCTCTAACTCATTTAAGGAGTTGTGATATGGATGTCTCCCAAGAAGCTAATTCTCTATTACCTCCGTAAGAAGTGAAGTGTCACACCTCTGCTGCCTCCACTCGAGCTTCTTATGGGTATGTTCTCCAAGAAAGCTGTCCTTGTGTGGAGAGTAGGTCATTTTCACTCGGTATGATTTTAGCCCCTTTCAAAGAGAGAGAGGCAGAAAGAGAAATGGGACAACTGAAAAATATCCAGGGGCATTTCCTCTAGTGTCACTTTTGGGGAAATACAGCGTCTTTTTGAGCAGCAAAAATTTGTCATAAGAAAACTCCAAACAAACTCATGGCCTCCCTTCTGTTCTGGTGCTCAGTGTGCGTTGAAGTAAATATTTTTACAGCTACATTTAAAAAGAAAATGTCTCTTCTTACTATTTTTGTTATCAAATATGGAGGAGGGGGTGGTGTTTGAAGGGAAGGGTCTCAGTTGAGAGAATTCTCAATACATGTTACTACTGTTGGAGACACAGAAACCTGTTCAAGTCCTTTTAAATGTAATATCTCAGATTGTCCTTTCTTCAGGCTCTAGTGTCCATCGGCTTATAAACTTGGACTTTGCCAAGGGGTGGGGAGGACTGATATATAACTTTAAACCACTTGAACAGGAGCCCAAGCTTTCTGGGAGGGAAGAGCCCTTTCCTTTAGAAAAAAGAATTGACGTTGCAGTTTATGTTTTCAGAAAAGAAGTCATCAAATAGGAATGAAGAAACATATGCAGCCTTCATGAAGAAAGAGCCACTGCTAATGCTGACTTTTTTTCTTCTTTCTGATCATGTTCTTCCCACTGTTGAGGATTTCCTTTGCCTTTCATGCCACTCAACCTTCTCCAGCTGTTTATCACCAAGCTTATGTCTTCAAGGATATAAAATATGAGCTTCTCCTGTTAAATAAGCCTTCTTTTCCTGGCAACAGAAAAGATCCACTTAGATTTTTCTGCAACATTAACAAATCTTTAAACTACAAGTCCCTTTAACAACCTCTCTTGGAAGATTTATCTCCTTAGCAAAATTTCCCTGGCACATCAAGTGGCAAAACCAGTATTTGAACCCAGGAAGAATAAATCCAGAGCCAAGAATATTAACTTCAGGGGAGTCAAGGGAGGGAGGGATTATATAACAAGCAAGAAAATAATAAAGGCAGGAGAGAGGTAAATGAACATTGGAAAAATATTAATAGATATAATCAAATGGACATGATGGATGAGGACAGATTTCTGGACATGAGAACGCTATTCATGAGGGTAACAACAAAAAAGAACAAATGGGATTGGGACTATAATATAGAACAGAAAGGAAAATGGATTCAGTTTTGGATATTTTACGTTTGTTATATAATCAGGATATTTGGCATGAGGTTGCCAAATGAGTTTTTAGTGTCTCTTCTGCAGGAACTAAAGTCATATTTTGTTCTACAACAGGATTCTTCTGCCTGTCCTTCTCTACTCATTTTAATGAGTTTTTGCCCTTCCAAACTTGGGGATTGGGGAGCATAGGCTAGAGTTGGGCAAGGAAAGAAAACGTGAGGGTGGATGGTCTATTGGAATCAGAGCTGTAGACATGTCAGGGATAACATCTTCCATCATGTCCTCATCTCTAGCTATGGGTAAATCAACAAGCGGTGAAGGCTCTCCAAGTAGCCCATAGTTTGAGGCAAAGCAATGACCTTGAATTCATATTCTGACTCTGTTAATTAATTCTTTATTTCTGGACTACTCTGGCAATCTCATTTTGAGTAAAGTTGAATAGAGATCATAAATGTATGATAAAACATTCAAAAAACAAAGAGACGTCTCTAGAATAAAGAAATACCTTAGGGCAGGAATTGTCTCATTAAGCATTTTATCTCTAAGGCCTAGCACACTGCACTCTACAGATAAGGCATTCAATAAATATCCTATTTATGGATCTATTCGTGCATTCCTCAAATGTTTATTGATCAACTAATATATGCCACTTCTCTAGATTGTGAGGATACACAAAAAAGAAAGATGTCACTGCTCTAATGGAACTTATAGTCTACTGACAAATGAGGAAAAAGTCCTGAGGGGGATTACGAAATTTAGTCTCTCTAGTGCCATTCCTTGAATGTGAGATCCATCCACTCATACATCTGAGAGCTGCTGTACCATGCTTTACATGACTACAATCGGCTGTCTATGCATCAGCTGTGAGAGGGAACTGGATCCTTGAGGGGCCAACCCAATTACTCATGTATTAGCCACAGTGACTGTTTAGCAATTGGGGCATCTTACTCAAACCACCAATCATTCTCCTCCCCTATAATTTTTCTAAGTGGAATTGGAACTGAGAAAGTAAATTAATCCCCAATTTGGGAAGCTAGAGAAAAATGTTTCTTAATATATATAGTGAAAGAATATGACTGATAAAAAACACATTTTCATGAGACTTTGCTAGGGAAAGGCTGTGTATTTATATTTCGGGCCCACACAAGCACACAAGACTAACAAGCAAAGAGTTCGATTGATTAGGAAGGAAGATTCAAAAAGAAAAAATGAAAGAAAAAGGATAGTTAACCTTCAGACATTATTAAATAAAACATTTTTGATCAAATTAAATCAAAATAGAGTAACATCAAACATATTTTAAGGCAAAGCTAGCATATTTACTAATACATTTGTCTTCAAAAATAAAAGGGTATAGGGGCCTGTCCAGTGGTGCAGCGGTGAAGTTCACACATTCTGCTTTGGCGGCCCGGGGTACGCCAGTTCAGATCCCAGGTGTGGACCTACGCACCACTTATCAAGCCGTGATATGACAGGGGTCCCACATATAAAGTAGAGGAAGATGGGCATGCATATTAGCTCAGGACCAGTCTTCCTCAACAAAAAATAGAGGAGGATTGGCGACAGATGTTAGCTCAGGGTAATCTTCCTCAAAAAAATAAATAAATAAAAGGGCATATAAGTGTATATCAATGTATCAAAATTGTGTAAACCATTTGTCAAATCCCATAGACTATACAACACAGAACGTGAACCCTATTTT
Source organism: Equus przewalskii (assembly GCF_037783145.1). NCBI lineage: Eukaryota > Metazoa > Chordata > Mammalia > Perissodactyla > Equidae > Equus > Equus przewalskii. The sequence goes on from NC_091849.1 coordinate 32,981,268, forward strand.
AAACTCTGGATGCGGTTGAAAATAATGTGTCAATATTTTGGCTTATCAGTTGGAACAAATGTACCACACCAGTGCAAGAGGTTAATAACAGAGAAAACTATGAAAAGAGAGAGGAAGGATATGGAAAGGCTCTGGATTTTCCATTCAATTTTTCTGTAAACCTAACACAGCTCTTAAAACATAAAGTCTTTTAATTAAATAAAAAAAAGGAATATAGAACTGGTACATGCTACAACACGAATGAACTTTGAAAACATTATGTTGAGTAAAAGAAGCCGAACACAAAAAATTCATGTATTTCATGATTCGATTTATTTGAAATATCCAGAATAGGCAAATTCACAGAAAGTAGATTAGTGCTAGCCAGGGTTGGAGAGAGGGAAAAATGGATAGTGACTGCTTAACGGCTATGGAATTTCCTTTTGGAACAATGACAATACCCTAGAATTGGATAAGGATGACGGTTGTGCAATATTGTGAAGATATAAATACCACTAAATTGTACACTTTAAAATGACTGAAGTGATGAATTTTGTTATGTGTATTTTACCACAATTGAAAAAAATTAAAACCTAAATAAAATAAATGTGTAAATACTTGTGGAAGAATAATATATATTTTCAAACACAAATTTATGACTTTAAAAATGGAGAAAACGCATTATGACCCAAAAGAGAAACTCCAGAAACCATAGATGAATGGTTTTCAAAGGACGGCAATAACTCTGTGGGGTCTGCCATCCTAGAGCACAGCAGAGCGTCATATCCAGGTGTACCTCATTCTCACTACAGAAGATTTTAAGACTTTTTCCACAACTTTATTTTTTCATATTCTTTATTCCACATGTAGCTTATCTTTAATTAATTATCACTTTAAAATATTTTTACTCTGTTGCATTTATTGCTTATGTTTATTCATTTTATAATTACTAATTTTAAATTGTATGCTTTATTTTGTAAAAATAAAATTGAAATTTTCATATCCATGATACATAATTAATTTTTCTCTTGAACTAGAATTTCTAAAAATTTCCCCCACCCCATGTCCTCTACTAACTTTCTGAAAAAGTCTGGAGCAGAGGTTCCACAACATCGCATATGAATTTCAAGATTATATCTTAGTGATCATATTTTTCTTCTTATATTAAGACGCATTCTCTCTTACTCTTTTTTAACTATAATTTTCATTTTCTCAGCCCCACTTGGATAACTAATGGTCATCTTCTTAAAGAAACTGATCAAATACTTGATCATTCCTTGCATTTCCTCTTCTAGGCTAAACTACATTTCCCATTGGATTTTCCAGACGTCTTTGGCCATCAGATATCATACTGTGATCAGCAGGATATCAGAGAGCTTGGGATAGGATAGGTCTCTGAAGGAATCAGTCTCCATGTCAGATTTGAAGCCAGAGTGAGGTTAAAGCACTCTTGACTTGGTACCTGGATGAGTGCATGAGTTCCCTTCAAGTAGCTGGTGAAAGGAAAAAAGATCTGGGACGTGGAATATAATCCTGGTTTCCAGAATCCAAGGTTTATGTTTTCCTTGGAGGTATTGCAGAGGCCTGCCTGGGTGCAGGAAAGATGTCAGGAGAGTCTACACTAGGAAACCAAAGAATGAAGAAGGAATGTCCAGTTTCAGAGAGGAAAATTTGAGGGAAAATGTTGGTAGGGCACCTGTTAGTCATGTTATAAAAGAAGAGGTATCCAGAGGCATAGTCAAGGGAGATTCTGACCTGACCTAGGGCCATCTTCAGAGAGAGAAGGTAATGGCCTAGGACTCATTTCCATAGCAACCAATTTCCTGAACCCGTTCTCAGGTGACACAGAGATGACTCCCTCACAATATTGTCTTTGGCAACACCTGGGACCCATCCCGTCCTGTCCCCAACCTCCACCTCTCAGTACCACCTCCCTGACATGAGCCTTTCCTGGCCCGGGATGTTGAGGAAGCCATCAAATCTCTGTGGGACGTCTGGCTGTGTGAGTGTCCATGGGTCACATGTTTGTTTCCCTCAGAAAGGATCAGTTCCGGGTGACCTATATTTGGATCCAGTGTCACATTAACTGTAGAGAAAAAAAATTCATTCTGATAACAATCAATATGAGGGGTATTAAAAATATTAATTTCATACTATTAACATCCAAACAGGCAAGTTACAGTGACATAAGAAACTTAAAGTGGAAGAACTTTCTAGCACACACAAAACAGCATCTCTATCAATATGTGAGAAGTCCTTCATTGGTACAGCAGGAAAAGCCAATAAGCAAGTTACCATATTTTCAAAGATCTTAGTGAAATGTTCATGCCAGTAGAATTGCAGTTAAGTTTCAGCTCTCAATCTTCAAAGCAAGCATGGCTATGCCACTAACTTTTTTCTTCCCCTCCTCTAACTAGGTAACTTGAGAATGTGCACTAGGGGATCAAATTACTGTCTTTTAATCCTTTTGTTTCTATTATCACTGCAAACTCTGATCTCATTCAGCATTGACCTCAATTACATGAATGTAAGTCGTGGGCTGTCGTGTTTCATTAATTATTGAACATTCACTGAATGCCTCCCGTATGAGATTGCTGAAAAGACAGGCTAAGGAACATGCACAGTCAGCTTCCCACTGCAAAGTGTGTTCCACACTGTTCCTGGTTACCTGACTTACCTTTTTTACAGCTCTTCCTCCTGATCAGGCCTGCAGCTCCAGCAAGAAGCAGTCCCAAAAGAAGCAGCATCTTCCATGAGAACGTCATCTTGAACTCTAAAATGGAAACCCCAGAATCTCATTAAATCATGAAGCTGGAAAAATTTCAAGATTGTCCATTTCATCTGAGCGGCTCCTGCACTGGAGATGACGGTTAGAACTGGGCCTCCTGGGGAGGAAGTTGGTTTTCTCCTCCCTGTTCTGCAGAAGCTGAGGAGAGACTAGAAGTTTATGCTCCCTTTACTGTTTGCCCGTCTCAGAAATACTCACACGCATACATGCACACGCACATTTCTTCCCCTCTCTTTTCCAATTATATCACCACAATCACTGGGATAACAAGGGTGGCAAAAGGATAAAATTACCCAGTCCACAGCTATGAAGATGGTGTTAATGAAAATTAGTTTCTAATTCAGAAGAAAATCCATCATGAGGGAAAAAAACCAAAGTGAAAGAATTTGTAGACAGAGTGACAACAGAGTCAATTCTTAGAGTTTAGTATATAAATATGTAACAATGTAACCTTAGGGCTTTAGTTGGAGATGTCAAGGAGAAACTCAGAGCAGTTGGATCCCTAGATATCTCTGAAGACCAGTTTTACCAGAGGTAGCAGAAGCCTTCATTGGAAAGAAAAAATAAAAAATAGAAGAGCAGTAAAATGAGTAAATCTAGGTTGGTCTTCATATTTATTTCCCAAAGCTGAGAGGAATACATGGAATCACCAACCTGAGACAGAAAAAGTTGCTATTTTCTCCTCGCCAAGAATGGGGTTGCTGATGGAGCAGGTCACATTCACAAGAGAACTGTTTGTGACCAACAGAAATGTTTCCACACGGAACAGCCCATGGCTGCCTTGAGTCAGGACCTCTGAAAATGATGGTATTGTCTTTCCTTCCATGTCCCTCCACCGCACGTGGGGCTGTGGGAACCACCCTTCTGAAGTGCACATCAGCTGTGTTTCCCCGTCCTTCAGTCCCTCCATGGTGATCAGTGGGGAAGAACCCAGACCTGGGGGATAGCGATCAAGGAATGAAACTGAGAGTCTCTGCAGGTAGTTATATGGTGAGTGACTTCACTGAGGGGAAGAGCAGGATTCAGAGGCTTGGGGAAGAGAGCAAAGCTGATGGGGGAATCACACTCCACTGAGGGATGAAACTAGCCGGGGCAGTTTCTTGGGGGTTTTCGTTTGTTTATTTTTCTTTTCTTCTTATTTTTCCTTGAGATACAATTGACATATCACATTACATTAGTTTCAAGTATACAACATAATGATTTGACATATGTGTGTGTATATATATACATATGTAACATATATATATATACTGCAAAATGATGACCACAATAAGTCTAATCAACATCCATCACCACACAGTTAAAAAGTTTTTTTCTTGTGATGAAACCTTTTAAGATCTATTCTCTTAGCAACTTTCAAATATGCAATACGGTATTATTAACTATAGTTATCAAGCTGTACATTACACCCCCGGGACTATTTATTTTATAACTGGAAGTTTGTTTTGTTTACTTATTTTTATTATTATTTTTTTGTATTCCTAAAATCATCCTGGGACAGACTAAGGAATACAGTAAATTTCAAATCCAATCTTTTTCCTCCTACGTCTTATTTTGACCAGGACATGGATCACATGGCCAGGATAAAAGAAAATAAGTAAGAGAATATTTTTAAAGATCAAAATTTATAAATATATATGTTCAATGGCAGACAATGATGCAGTCCATTTAACTTCTCAAAATGTGTTTCTGTGGATATTTCCTAAATATGCTTATTGATTTAGACACAAAATCAGTGAGAGAAACAAATATATTACCCAAGATTTGGGCCTCTGTCCTCAATGGCATTTGCTAACCTGGAAAACTGAATTCAAATTCACAAATACTGACAGCGGGAAATTATGATGCAGTGGGCAATTTTGTCTTTCCTCCTCCATCCTGTTAATGTTGTCAATAGTTATGATTTTTGTTTATATGTCGGATTTAGTTTAGTCTTCGAATCATTACACTTCCTAGTAACTGTACATTTCCCAGAATTTTAATAACATAACGTGAAATAATGAGTCTTGTGTAAAGTTATGGAGTAAAATTCTCAGATTTCACTTAATGTATGGTCACTTTTGGAGATCCTGGAAAAGATACAAATTCTATACCCAAGGAATTAAATCTGGTCCACTTGAATCCTTCAAGATTCTACCACAGTTCCTTCACATTGGAGGAGTCAACGTAAATTTTATGAGTGAATGGGCATTAAGAAAATTACAGTTACCAGAGAAATTTTCCAGGAACTGGCATCTTAAAGCAGTAGGAACAGATGTTGAATACAAAACATCATCTAGAATCCATACCTACTATCTTCAGATCCAAACTGGCCTCCTGGTAGACACCATCTTTTTCAAAAAGGCACCGATACTGTCCATCATCTGAAGTTCTGGCATTGTGTATCTGCAGGGTCAGCCTCCCCTCGTGGATGGCATCACTCACCAATGCTGTCCTCCCTCTGTATTCTGCCATCTGCTCTCCATCCACATAGTCCCCATCCATATACACATAGACAGCAGGATAACGGTGGGATCGGACCCACCTCACCTCCATGCTCTGTGCGTTAGCCTTGGGGGACAGGGAGCAGGTTAATTGGATGTCCTCTCCCACTCTAACAAGGATGGGCTGGGAAGGTCCAATCACTTTTAAGGAAGCTGTAAAATAGAACGGACAAAGCACAACAAAAGACTCACAATGGAGCAACTAGAGTCATCAGCAATAACATGTTAAGTGGAGTTTAGAACCCAGGGGCATCCCAGGAGAGCTGTGAGGTGCAAGATCATCCTTCAGAGAGGGAGAGGTTTAGTGTAATCAAGATAGAGGTTGTCCTGTTTCAAGGCAGAACCATCCCATGCTGTATGTCAGTCGGAAAAAAAATCACTAATGTAACCCACATCTGCCCCCACCTATCATTTTATTCAGATTACAGCCCAATAAAACAATTTTACAATTAAAACTCCCAAAATAAAATTAGCACTTTATCACTTCAAATCTGCATGACCTTAAACTACTTCTTAATCTGTGTATGCCTCAGTTTCTTAAATTATAAAACAAGTATATCATTATCAAAATCATAAAGTTGTTCTCGAGTTAAACAAAATAATCTATACAAAGCTCTCGGATGACCACGCAGTGTGAATGGAGGCATGTAGACTGAGACTTGAAGGCATTGGAGCAAACGCCGCCCTCTGCATTGATAACGCGGAAGAGATGAAAAGGAATCTCAGGTGAATTTTTAGTAATGAAATGTGAGGAAGCTTTCCCCTAGTTTGTCTTTATAATACCTTATAAGTCAGGTCCAGCCACTATATTTCACTTCCCCACACACTACCAGATTCCATGTCCTCACATGATTTTGAGAAACATTAAAAGATCAAGAATTGGGGAGGTTGGCAAAATACAAAACAGAAAACAATGATGAATCACATTAGGAGTTTAATCCTCCCACTGTCAAGAATGGCGCTTTTTCTGAGGGTTTTCCTGGATCCAAGCTGTTTTACAATTTCCACTCTGATCACACCCTGGCCGTGTGCCAACTTTGCTCTATTCTAAATTGAGAGTCATCCTTTTCTATCAAATGGTAGGAATGCTTTCACATACATGGTGATCATTTATAAAAGAAATCCAGGCATAAATTTGTATATCATATGGATGGCAGTCAACTACCAAAGGCAAAATGCCCTCATTACGTATTTACCCAAACCTGCCGGGTACTTCTCTAGGGAGGAAACTCGCTGTCAACACAACTGTAACTTTCAGATTATTCCCTTTCGTGCAGCTAAAATTTGACTCCCAGTTATTCCAGCATTTTATTTTGCTTTGTCCTTCAATTTTACCTAAAACAATATTATCTTCATTCCATATGTATCACTTAAAATCTGAAGACAAAAGTAGGAGTCAGAAAAAAAGAACAAGAGTTTAGTTTCCTGCTATTTCTCCATTCATGTGTCCTAAAGTAAATTACTTAATGAAACAGACTGTTTCCTCATCTCTATTACCCATTTGAAATTTTTTTCCCCTGTCTAGGACCTATGGTCCTTATCAAATCTCAAACTGGATTACCCTGCCAGCCACAAGTTAATTAAGAGCCAAAACTGATTTTAATGGAGACTAAAGAAAGCAAAATTTAAGTATGGAGATTTAATTAATTAGGTGCATTATAATATACGAAACTCCTGTTTTTCTGGAATTCATGTAAAAATAAGGTTTAAAGTACTAGAAAAAATCATGCAGCCCTATTTGTTAATAATTAATGTTCTACTGACATATGAGCTCTTAGAGAGTAACTGCATTATCTCCTTTTACTATGCAGTTTTGTATACAACCTTCCACATAATTTGTGCTCACATTTACTGTTTTGTTTAACATTTGAGTTACTTAAACGCCTTCTGAATATCCACTGAAAAATTAAATTCTCTCTAGAGTGTGAAGGGCACTGAATTATACACTCATTCCTTAAAACCTACTCATTCCTTGAAAACGATAATCTCATCATCGTTCTGTGTAACCCTCCCTCAATCAGCATATTCAATTAAGTGGGCTATCTCATTCCCCAAATATGCTATATCATATTGTATCATATCATATATCATATCTAGACTTCTAGAACCTGACACTACATTAGAAATTAAAGTCAACATGTTCACGTTAAAGATGAGAAAGATGGAGACCAATGACTTACTAAAATCACAAGTGATTAGGAACTTGCATTCTTAAATCAGGTAGACATAGATTAGAAGGCAAACATCACAATTTCCCTAGTGGTTTTTGGCAAACCACATATGTCTCTAAGATTGTTTCCCAACTGTAAAATGAGGATAAATATGTTAGTTTTTGTAATTATCATAAGAAAAAGATGAAGCAATTCCTGTAAAGCACTTAGAATAGTGCCTGGAATATAATTAATATTTCAAAACAATTCATCATTATTTTTATAAACCAGTAACCTTATTTGCCAGAGTGGGAACCGGGATTTCCGTCTCAGGACTGCTATAGGGAGTTGATTTGCTGGCCGGCCCTTTGCGGTGGGTCCTTCCCTCCGAGCACTAATTCATGAGGCTAATACAGAGGCGGCTGTGAAGGCCTTGGCCTCCTCAATCAACTGTGCACCCTCAAAGCTCCTGAGAGCACAGCCCACCTCCCCTCACCTGACAGGGAGTCAAGAGAAGCTCCTCTTTTTATGTTGTTTTCTAGTGGTTCCAGAAGGTCAGCACAACTAAGGAATAACACATCAGATTGCATTTTGTGTACTGGGTCTCCATTGTGTGTGCCATATTGGTTGAGACAACTCAGAGGAGTAACTGTTTACCTAAAATCTTCCTGAGGGACAGAGACATGTGTCAACCTGCCCCAAACACTGGCTAGACTTTCTGATCTGTAACTAAAAAGCTCTGCTGGTTAAAGTTTCTGTGCAATCATGAGTAGATGCCGCCCAGGCAGGAGGGGATCTGACTTGCAAGGCAAGGCTCACAGGTGTGCAGCTCTCCTCAGATTGGAGTTACCTTTGACCTTCCTGAGGACCTTCCGTTTATCTTTATGGCCCAACGGGGCCGAAAGTATCACACTAGACTCTGGCAGAGATTGGGGTGTGTTTGTCACCATGACTTTCCTTAAAAACTCCTGTATGGGCTGAAAAGTGTGCTTAAACTCACCCACACGCACACACACACACATACACCCACACACATTCCTGTAACAGGCGACTTGAAGGAGAGCAGGGTATTGATGGAAGGAGGAAATGAGTGATACAAGTTCATATGTATGTGGGCAGGGAGCAGGCCAGTTGTCATGGGCTGGAAGAAGAGGTCACAGAGAGGAGGAAGACGGTAAAGGAGAAACCGAAAGAGGATCAAACATCAGTTGGTTATTTTTTAAGCCACTTATCTTAGGTACAGTAAAATAATACCTTCACTCTAACTGTTAAAAAAAAAAAAAGGAAAGAAAATTATCCACCCAGGCACAAGATCCCAGGCTGCATCTGGCAGAGTAAAGATTTGTCCCACCAGAGATGAGATTAGGGCCTACAGGGGTGAGAAGCAGGCACAGAAAGCGTAGCAGGGCCAGAGGGCGGAGGGGGTGGGTGGTGACCTCCAGTTACGATGACACTGCCCTCATTCACACTAGAAACTCACACTGGGGCCTCCAGAACCCAGTCAGCTGTCCTGTACCATCCCCTCCACTCCAAAGGCAGCTCCCTTTTCTCCTGCCCAATATGGTGGATTATGTCTATGCCCCTTATAGGTGTCCATTTGAGACCCAGTGGAACACTGAGAGCGGCAGGTTATGCAGTGCAAAAGTGCCAGAAGGAGGCTGTGGAGGCCTGCGCTTTGCTGGTCCCTCTGCTACTAACTGAACGTGAGACTTGGTAAACCCATACCTCAGTTTCTCATCTGGATCATGAGATGTCTTGGTAGCTCCCACCCGCTTTGTTCATGGAGCACCGCCTCCCTCTGGGGAGGGCAGAGGCTCATCTACACTGGCGCATGTTGCCATATCCTACTTACCGAGCTCAGTCTGGAGTTTATCTGGAAAAAGAACAAGAGTAACATAGTAAGGAATTTGGTTTAAGGGAAAGGAGAGAAAATATTTCAAAAGAATAAAAGCAAGTCCTGTATTTCATTGGAAAGCTTGATTCATAAAAAAGAAATTAAATACAGAAAAACATTAAGTCTTTCACATGCGTCACCTGGTGGTCCAGCTGCTTTTCCTTTTCTCTGCACAACAAAAACGCCCTTGGTTCTACCATCCCATGATTCTGTTTGTTTCTGCTGATATTTAACATATAGATATTTAACTACCTTATAAAAATAATATATTTTTTATAAATGCATAGAAAGTATAAAAATATATGGACATAAATGATTATCACCTATAATTCCAAACTTAGAGACAAAATACATATATATATGTTTTGCAATTGTGATATACATATACGTATACATAGTTTGACTCCTTTTAACATTAACATATAACATTTACTTTTAATTTTTTCCTATATCCATTTATATGAATAACTATATCCTTATCTCCTTATATCTAAATATAGAGAGTGTCTCAAAAGTCTTAGTGCAGTTATAAGGTATCCAAAGCCAATAATGTTTATATGACTGGAAAAGTCTATTTGTAGATAGATAGATAGATAGACATTAATAGATAGATAGATAGATAGACTCTTTACCATTGAATAGCGCATCATGAGGACTTTTTTAACCATTAAAATTATTTTAAAAAATCATTTTCATCCATGTTATAATTTATAGTAACATAAGACACAATACTCCACTGTTGTACTGTTTTATTGACCCTTGTTTTTGTTGCTATTTATAAAAGAAATTATAAGAAAGATGCTGTTATATAAATAGTTGTCTCCATCTCTGATTATCTTCATATGATAGGTTCCTAGAAGTAATTGGCACAATAGAGCATAGGAAAAAATTTCAGTGGAAAGAATATGGTTTTATTTTCTTCACAACGTGATGCATACTTGTGAGTAAAGAAAATCAATGCAGAAAGAAGAAAAGGCAGAACTTGAAAATAACTGAAAAACCATTAACAGCTATTCAATCAAAATATAGTATATATATTTCCTGTCATAAATGTTTTATAGCTTTTAATACATATTACTAAACATTAGAGATTTTTCTCAGTAAAAAAATATTACGTGCTGTAGCACAGTCCCTGAAATCTTTCCTGTTAACCTGAGCATCTTGGTCCTAGAGGCAGAGCACTGACCTGGGATGGAGATGGCTGACCCCTTCTCCTCATTGAGGATGTGGTTGTGGATGAAGCAGGACACGGTCTCTAGAGAGGCATTCCTAATGACAAGAGTGGCTTCCACATAGAACAGGCCATCTTCATCTTGGATGTGATGCTCGGAGACAGTCAGCAACTCCTCTCCCGTGATGTCTTTCCAATAAACCTGGGGCTCAGGGAACCAGCCTTTTGCAGTGCACACAAGCTGGACTTCAGTTTCCACAGGTCCCTCCATGTGGATGTTAGGGGCAGACCCCAGACCTGGGTTAGGGTTAGGGTTAGGAAGGAGCCATAGCCCAGAGCCCTGGAGCCCTTGGAGGCACACATAATAGAGACTGAGACCCCATCGACATTGCGCATAGGGACAGGGCAAGACTTCAGGGGTCTGAGGAGCAGAGAGTGGTCTAAAGTCATCTTCCTATTCAAACTGTAGTTCACATACACTTTATTTGTTCCCCAGTCTAGATGTTTATATTTTAGCATCTTTAGCATTTTTCGTTAGATCCAGACAGAAGAATAAGAGAAGGGGGACAAAATGACAATTTGCTTATTTCTTTAGTACTGCAAACAAAGATGTGTTGTAGTTTATTCATGGACTCCCCCATGCTACAAACTCTGCCTTTTTCAAGTTAATATTATCTGTGTAAGGCTCTCTGTTTTATATTCTGACTCTAATTTAAACGGAATATTTAATATAAAGTCAGAAATCATCTCCATGGGGACTATTCCTCCCATTCCTTTTGTTGGTAGTTGTGATCTTGGGATGCAAGTAGATAAAGTGGAGTGTGTGAAATAGGAAGGTCTGTGAAGAGTTCTTTTATCTAAATATTCCATTCAATGGGAAAATGTTTTTTGAGAAATCCTAGTTTTATATAATCATGAAATTATTTCTCCAGTCAACACAACTCTCAAACTCAATGGTGTCTATATTTCCCTAGATGGGAATTCTGTCTCTATCACTTCCTGGGGGAAAGTGACCCACTCCCTTCACCTAGAGCCTTAGAAAATGTGTGGCTTATTTTGAAATGTCCCTGACAGTGAAATGTCTTAGTATGTGCCCTCCCCACTCCACATCTCAGAAATACATGGGTTCTTTCATCCATCTTGAATCACCTTGAACATAATAATGATAATAATAATAATAATCATAGTCATGAACATTAAGAGAAAGGTGTTAGGAAACAGTAAAGAAGGAAGCAGCATCAGCCAGAGCTATTAACATCTACAGAGAATTATTTCCCTGATAAGGTTAACAGATTTGCCTGATTTTCTCTTTAGGGTGCTGAAGAGTTATTCCTCCCAGGGAACCATATGATAGTTTACTTTTCAGATATTTGTTTTTTCTTAAGACAGACCCTTTCTTTAGTCATCCCCTTTTTCTCAACTCTTTCCTGCTTTGCTAATACAAAAGCATCACGTAGAACCATGCCATTCTTAGCGGGCATGTCCAAATCATCCATGAGTCTCCAATTCATTGAACACTAGTATTTGATAATGTCCACAAGTGCACAATGTTCTTACCTCTTCAGACTGATCGCTAGCTTTCTAACTAGAGGCATTACAAAGAAACAGTTTTCACATCTCAGTTACTGCATGTTTGAGGTTGGGTAGAGAACAACCAATTCCATTGAAATACAGATGCTGGGCAGTCAGCTAGACTCACTCACTCAGCAATTGACTTGCGCCTGCATGCCAGCTATGTGGCACAAATTTGTGCATCAGCAAAATTGCTAATGACCACATGTCATGGATTGCAAATAATTATCAAGAATAGTCAAAACCGTGTAAGTTAGATTTGGGAGAATTGTTTATAAGTGAGCTGCTTTGAAGACTTCAGAACTGCTTGTCTTCAAATGAATCAGGATAGAGGACTGGGCATTAGGAATTGCTTTGATGATTAGAAGGAAATTCTTCAACTGGCAAAAACTTACCACACAAATTTACATACTTCTCCCCCTAAGACCCTATGTCTTTTCCCAGATATTCACCTGCTACTTTGAGCAGCAAGCTTGCTTCTCCATAATAGTTCCCCTCGTGGAAATGGCACCAGTATTGCCCACTATCAGACGGCTGGATGTTGTCCATCTTCAGAGCCACACTTCCCTCAGCAATGTTGTCCTCTATCCATTCTATCCGGCCTCGGTACTCCTCCATCTGCAGCTCGGTCACCTCAGCTCCATCCCGGTATGCAAACACAGGTGTGCCGGGCTCTGAGCGGTACCACCTCACCTCCATGTGCACTGCCGTCCTCTTGGGGAGGAGCTGACAGGTTAGTAGGGCATCTTCCCCAACCCTGGCCAGGATAGGATGGGCAGGACCACTCACTCTAAAGTCATCTACAAAACAGAGTGAAAAAGAGGAACGAGTAAATGTCAATCAGAAGATTAACACACTTGCTTGGGAGGTCCAATCTATCAAAATAGAGGCACCTGGAGGGAGGGCTTTATTTTCAATGTTTTAGAGAAATCCAGCAGGATTTGCACATTTGGCTGTTACAGTGACAATTCTGTGTACTAAAAATAACATGCAGTTCAAAAATTTGAGAGTCAGTGCTGAATCTGTCACCAGCTGCATAATTTGGGGGACAAAACCATTATTTTCACTGAGACTTGAGATTTGTAACCTCAATTTCTTCGTCTTTAAGACACTAAAACCACCATCTCTGGGTTGTTTTTATTCTCAAATAAGTTAATGTGTAAATTCATTCTTTTTAATTGGGAAGTTTATTAGTTAGTAATTTATTTTATAGTTAGTGATTTCACTTTATATTGTTAGTGACTGACATTGTAACCACTTTTCCTAAAATTTAGATAATATATTCACTCATTAGATCTTTTAGCTTTTCAGGATTGCTCTCGTCCTAGGTAAGGAACTGTGCTTTTTTGTTTCGGGTCTGGAACAGGGAAGACTCCAGTTACTGGGGCTATATGTATGATGCAGGTTTTGCAAGGACATTTTGTGATAGATTAAGGACAATGGTTTGAGCCGTCCAATCAAATTTTGAGTCATGTTTGACCTCTTTGTTGTTACCTGCAAATTGAAGCAACGTTTAATAATTCTATCTGTTATTATGTTTAACAATTTCATTTGTCATGTATATTATGTTTCTTTTCATCGTAAAATGCGTCAGGGCCATTTGCACTTCCTCTGTGCAGATTCAGTCCTCCTAAGAAGGAGCCTCATCTTGTTTATTTGCTGCTCAATGTCAAATAGATGCTGTTCAAAAGGTCACTATAAAACTTAAGTAGAGATCTGCTTGCATTCTCCATTGACGGCGTCTGATTGTGAAGCTAGAACTGAAGTCATACCATCTGGTTGACTTCTTTTACAGGTTGGGAAAGTGCAGCACAGAGAAGGGAGGGCAGCCTTGCCACATCACACAGCTTCTGGCAGCACTCACTCTGGAGCCTGTGCCTTTAGGTGCCCTGTCCAGTGTTTTTCCTACTTCACCACCCAGCATTTTCCTTGGGGCTCAGATATTTCCCTCTGACATTGAATTTTCATAATCCTTTATCAAGGTAGAATGCTTTGACTGACAACATTCAGCTATGAGATTTCCAAGTCCATTTCTAGTTTCTTGTTTCTAAGTATTTTTATGCTGTTCAATTTATGGTAAGAAGTAGTCACTTTTCTAGCCCCCAGTGTTCTGTCCTGCACAGAAGCAGGAGAGTGAATGAATAACTTAATGTGTTCCAGGTAGTGATTTAAGTGCAGCCTAGTCTAATCCTAAAGCCTGTGCTAGCCTGTGAGATGTAGGTATGTCATTATTCTTCTCATAAAGATGAGGAAACTAAGGCGGAAGGTACTCAAATAACTTCCCAAAGGTAACACAGCTGGAAGTGGAGGAGCTCTTTTTGGAACACAAATGCTTTGTACCCTGGACTCTCACTCTTAATATTGAACTAGCCCTTTTGATTTAGAACTCTGCATCCAGACTGGATCTCTGGGACATTCGGGTATATAGTAAAGGGAAGAAGGCCATCCTACCTGACAGCTTCATGGTGAACAGTACAAAGATGAAGGAGGCAACAGCACCAGACAGACGGTATCCTGGGAGATCCACCATCTTCCCTGACGCAATCACAAGAGAAACTATGACTTGTACCTAAATGAGGCTGCAATACAGCAAGCATACCCCATGGTTTCCAATGGTCATGTAATCATAACGAAGAATCAACATCAACCACTCCACAATCAAACAATGAAATGTACTTGGCTCCATTTCTCTGCAGTTATTGATTATTTCCAACCCCTTCCTAATGTGTTGTACTTTAAGCTATTTTTTAGGCCTGAAGGAAGATTTCTGATTAAAATGAAAAGCCTTCCTGGGGCTGGCCCCGTGGCCGAATGGTTAAGTTCATGCGCTCCGCTGCAGGCGGCCCAGTGTTTCGTTGGTTCGAATCCTGGGCGCGGACATGGCACTGCTCATCAGACCACGCTGAGGCAGCGTCTCACATGCCACAACTAGAAGGACCCACAACGAAGAATATACAACTATGTACCGGGAGGCTTTGGGGAGAAAAAGGAAAAAATAAAATCTTAAAAAAAAAAAAAATGAAAAGCCTTCCTGGGCTAAAGGGACAATAGTACTTAGAATTTTAAAACACCTCCTTTGGTCCATCCATCTTGAACCTGCAGAAATTATAAAGCAGGCTTCTGATATTTTTCCTCATCCTCCTCCCAGTCCCTCCTGCAAAGTCCTTCATCACTACAGTTTCCCAGGTGTAGAGGAATGAGAGGAAAGGCTCTACATTCCCACACTGCAGCCAGGTGGCTATCATTAGTATCTCAGGAGAACCCAGCGGCAAGGAGATGCCTTGGAAAGTGAAGGAAAAAGTGGTGGAAATGGTACTACAGAAGGAGTTGGCCAAGGAAATGACTCTAAATGGCCTTTTAGAATCATCTTGAAGACACATAGGAATGAATAAAGGAAATAGCACGACTGTCAGAGATGGGCAAGCCCTACATGCCCATTTTACCTGCATTATAAAAATACTTCCTCCCAGCTAAAAAGTTTTAAAACTACCAGGACAAAAATGGAATGCCAGCTTTAGTTTTGGAAAATGAAAAATTAAGAGTGAAAGACCTCTAAGACTTATTCTATCTGATGTGACAAGTATCTTTATTGAAAGAACAACTTGCTTCATGACAAGTAGACTTACCAGCTCAGGAGCAATGGTAAGTTGGTTACTGCTTCTCTCTCCCCAGAAACTAATGCCAGTAAGATTCTATGAGGCAGGGGGAAAATCAAGTCATCTGAAATGGAAATCATGAGTCAAGTGGTTCAGGAGATTATTTTTACTCTATTACTATCCTATTTTCATTCTAAAATGACGCATACTTTCATTTAAAATAGCTCTCAGGAAGCTGATATAAGCCCAGTCACAATACCTAGATCTGAAAGGGTGCTAAAATACTTATTTGAAAATGGGGCTGAGCACTAGAGGACAGCACAGACCGTCAGTAGCTTGCCTCTTGAAACCTATCAGTCACTTCCCTCAGACTGAGGAAATGGCCGACGCCTCCTTGACTCTTCTTATGAAAAGCAGAAATATTTTGTTCCACCAGGGAAGAGCACAGAGAGCCCACAGAGCCCATGCCAAGTACCATCAGCCAAGCTCAGTCGTGTGGACCAAGAAGGACCACACTTCATACAAACCAGCTTATAGATTTGTGTTCCTTTAGGTTTTTTATTTTAAAGCAGAGAGGAAACCTACAAATGCACTCTAGTAAAAAAGTTGCCCAAATCAATGAAGCTTTGAAGGAAGTTGTGAGAACGCATCTTAGCCTTCATTGGTGCCCAGAGAGAGACTTGTGAGCCAGTATAAATGATGAGAATAACTGCCTTAGCCCAGGGTTCTGACGGGGGTAGGGGGCGGTTTCATACTTGGAGGACATCGGGCAGTGTCTGCAGATGTTTTTGGTTGTCACAACTGGAGGCAGGGGACATCTAATGGGTAGTAGCTAGGGGTGCTGCTAAGCATCCTACAATGCACAGGAGAGCCCCCTACAGCAAAGAATTATCCAGCCCAAAAGGTCAATAGTGCCGAGGAAAAACATCGCCACAGACCATCTGCTGTTAGCGTGCTGAAAATCTTAGGCACATTTTTGTAAATAAATAACTGGACTTAAGTTGTAAACTTTAAATCAATTCATTTTATTTATGAGATTTTTTACATCTCTATTTTACCATTTAAATGTAGGACAGGAGTCTTCTGAAACTGCCATTGATATTAAATATGGTAAACTTTGATAGTGTCAAGAGATTTGATTTAATATGTATATGTATCACCAAATTCTCTAAAACTGGTGCTTCATTTAATTTTCTGGATAAAGTACAAGTGTTAAGATGTGATGATAAGTGGTGGTTTGTATTTAGGCATTAAATGAATAACAACTCTGAATTCCAAGGTCTACGCATGCACTGTTAAAATTCACACCAAAGAAAATTAGAAATTACCACATGTTGTGGGTCGTTAGAGGTTTTTCTTTTCAACAAAAAAAACCCTCAAATGTTAAATTCTCAAAATGCCAAGAGACCACAGTAACTAACTGATGAGAATAAATTTATCCATTTCATGAAGTTTGAAGCTTATATACCTATATAAATTTTAAAAATACATATAGTTTATCATATGTTAAAACAACACATTTTTTATAGAAAGAAAACAAAGTGGAATAAGATTTCTAGGAGACAGGTGACTTTGTGTTTATTTCAGTGACCTTGAGAATCTCACTTTACTTTTTGAATCTTTCCTTTCTCTCCTCCCTGATGGAGACAATCATTCCTAACATTTTTCCAGCTGTATTATCACCATGTGACAGACAAGGAAACCGAGACTGAGACACAAGCACAACATCATGTGTGACAAATGGATAATGTGATCCTGGTCTTCTGAGTTTTAACCGAGTGCCCCTCCTCACCCAGCCTGCTTCACAGTAATATTGTGAGGATCTCGTGAGCTATGATATCAGATTGAAAAATATAAAGTAGGGTGTGAGTATAAATACAAAGGGAGGTATTACTACAAGTGGCAAGTTTCCCTGCAGGGCACTGACTGTCTATATGCCCGGCTTCCTCAGCTCAGTAGACTCCCCCAACTTCCCCTGGCCATCTTCCACCAAGGACTCTGCAAACCACTCACGTGAAACCAGGGCCTGCTGGGTCCTCTCCTCACTTGGCCTCAGGTGTATGCTTCATCCACGCAGCAGGTGTCCCAGGACAGGTCAGAGCCCTGCAGTGCCGACAGGAGAGAGAACTGTGGGACAGCCAGACTGGGTAGAGACAGCTCTTGGTGCCCCTAGGCTTTCGGTGAAGATCCCACTCAAGCTGAAGGGAGAGCCAAATCCCCGAGGCCCGCTCTGAAAGTGAGATTCCAATCAGAACAGCATGTTCACCTCTGAAAAGTGAAACTCAGACAACAAGTGGACTTTGACTGGGTTTAGTTATGAGTTATGAGTTTAGTTATGAGTTCCTTAAACCTGCAGACAAAACTGTGACATTAGCACTTCTCATCCTTCCCCAGAAAGTCAGGGCACTCATGCTGTCCCCAGGTGACACCCTATCTGCACCACCTCCACTTAGGTCCTCACACAGCATCTAGTGCTGGCAGTCTGTCCTCATCACTCCCTCTGCCTCGCCAGATGTCAAGGATTTCCCACCTAATGCCAAGTCTCTACCAAAATACAGTACTCACAGGGCTTAGAGCTAGAAGCAAGATTAAATATCAAATACTCTATCCCTCATCACTGATGAGGAAACAGAGGCCAGAGAAAAGAATTAACTTATGCAGCATCACAGCACCAGGCCAAGGTCCTTTGCATGCTAGTTTATTGCTTTTTACTTTGGCTTTTTATCTCCTTTGGCTGGGTAATAAAGAGCTTAATTACTCTCAGATGTTTAATAAGAAATCTAATAAGCTTCTCAACACAATGTTTGGGCCCAAAAATTATGGTGACAGGAGTTATAGGCACATTTTGTGTGTGTGCTTTTGTTTAGGCTAGATTTTCCTTTAAATTCCCCTTAAGTCAGTTTTTCTTGAATCAGAGTGCAAGTAACCCCGGGGTTCTGCAGATGTATTCTCAAGGATATGAAGAGTTCTCCAGAATAATTTTAAATTTAACTTTAGATGTTCATTTGAATGTAGTAATGTAAGCATATGTGACATTATGATGTGATAAGATTTAAGCTGGTTTTTTTCCATGAAATTTCTCCCCTCCCCTGTTATGATCAGCCCATATTTGGGTCACCTAACTTGAGGCTGTTATTCTTTTTTTTTTTTTTTAAGATTGGCTCCTAAGCTAACATCTATGCCAATCTTCTTTTCTTCTTCTTCTTCTTCCTTCTTCTCCCCCTCCTCTCCCTCCTTCACCTCCTCCTCCTCCTCCTCCTCCTTCTTCTCCTCAAAGCCCCCCAGTACACAGTTGTATATTCTAGTTGTAGGTCCCTCTGGCTGTGTTATGTGGGACGCCACCTTGACATGGCCTGATGAGCGGTGCCATGTCTGCACCCAGGATCCAAACTGGTGAAACGCTGGGCCACCGAAGTGGAGTGTGCGAACCCAACCACTTGGCCACAGGGCCGGCCTCTGAGGTTGCTATTCTTAAAGTAAAGATTTTTTCCTTCTAATCTCCAGTGTAGATAAAGACCCTTGCCACTGTGAAGGATGAGGAGTTTGAAAAGGAGAGGAATATAATGAAACATAGGTGAGAGTCTCTTTAGTCTGTTTCTCTCTCTCAATTAGAGTAGAAGGGACAGTGCTCCCCTGTACCTCTTGTCCTGGAATGACAGCAGTGCCTACAGACTTGCCTTTCTCATAATGCCGCTGAAAAGCAGCAACAAAGGGAAAATTACCCAAGGCAAGAAGAGGTAGGCATTGGAAGGCTCAAATATTGGAATGAAAGTTGCTGCCTAAAATGCTGGCACAGAATGATAGAGCAAAAGGATAGTGGTGTTATGGCCATAACGGTCATCATCACCTGTATGGGAAGAACAGTGACAACTGGAGGGCACGATGTGACCATGACGTATAGTAAGAGTCAATGTTGAAAATATGAAGGAAACATTCCACACCAACCCTGAACCATCTCCTACCTTAGAGCTTACAAATAACCCTCGGCAGAGGGCAGTTTTTAAATTATTAATTGTTGTGAAAGCCACTGAGTTTATCTGGAAATTGCTAGATTAACTCCTTGCTATAAAACAGTATAGCGCTTGACATAAAAATTAGGATCAGTAATAGGAAAATACAGAAATTTATTTTTTCACACCCACATTTGTGGAATGAAAATATTCTACCTATTGTGCATATTCTGTATCATCTTGATGATATATGGTGTTGGAATTCTTTCAGGAGTCTTAGCACCCATGTTTGCATTTTGTTTATGGGCAGGCATTGGCCACTTAAAGACATTCTGTTTAAATCTTTGTGCATCTCCAGAGAGTTTCAAATAAGATGAACCCAAAGAGACCTACACCAAGACACATGATAACTAAAATGTCAAAAGTCAAAGATAAAAAGAGAATCTGAAAAGCAGCAAGAGAAAAATAACTAGTTACATACAAGGGAACTCCATAAGAATATCAGCTGGTTTTTCAGCAAAAACTTTACAGGCCATAAGGGATGACATGATATATTCAAAGGTCTTAAAGGAAAAAAGAACTTACTGCCTAAAAGAGACTCACTTCAGATCTAAAAACAGAAAAGTATTTGAAAAAAATTCAATATCCATTTATGATAAAAACTCTCAACAAACTAGGTATAGAGGGAACTTACCTCAAAATAATAAAAGCCAAATATGTCAAACCCACAGCCAACATCATACTCAATGGTAAAAAGCTGAAAGCATTTTCTCTAGGATCACGAACAAGACAAGGATGCCCACTCTCACTTTTATTCACCATAGTATTGGAAGTCCTAACCACAACAATCATACAGGAAAAATAAATAAAAGGCATTCAAATTGGAAAGGAAGAAGTAAAACTGTCAGTATTTGCAGATGACATGATCCTATATATAGAAAAGCCTAAAGACTCCACCAAAAAAGTATTAGAACTAATAAATGAATTAAGTATAGTTGCAGGATACAAAATCAATATAAAGAAATCTGTTGTGTTTCTATATACTAATAATGAACAATCAGAAAGAGAAATTAAGAAAATAATCCCATTTACAATTGCATCAAAAAGAATAAAATACCTGGGAATAAATTTAACCAAGGAAATGAAAGATCTGTACTCTGAAAACTATAGGACATTGATGAAAGAAATTGAAGATAACACAAATAAATGGAAAGATATACTGTGCTCATGAATTGGAAGAATTAATATTGTTAAAATGTCCACGCTACCCAAAGCAATCTACAGATTCAGTGCAATACCTAGCAAAATACCAATGATATTTTTCACAGAACTAAAACAAATAATCCTAAAATTTGCATGATACCACAAAAGACCCTGAATAGCAAAAGCAATCTTGAGAAAGAAGAAACTGGAGGTACATGCTCCCTGATTTCAAACTATACTACAAAGCTATAGTCGTCAAAACTGTATGAGACTGGCACAAAACAGACACATAGTTGAATGGAATAGAGATCCCATAAATAAACCCATGCTTATATGGTGAATTAATCCATGACAAAAGAGGCAAGAATGTACAATGGGAGAAAAACAGGCTCTTCAATAAATGGTATTGAGAAAACTGGACAGCTACATGCAAAAGAATGAAACTGGACCCCTATCCTACACCATACATAAAAATCAACTCAAAATGGATTAAAGAATTAAATGAAAGGCCCGAGAGTACAAAACTCCTAGAAGAAAACATAGGCAGTAAGCTCTCTGACGTCAGTCTTAGCAATATTCTTTTTGGATCTGTCTCCTCAGGTAAAGGTAACAAAAGCAAAGATAAACAAATGGAACTACATCAAACTAAAAAGCTTTTGCATCAACAAAATGCAAAGACAGCCTGCTGAATGGGAGAATATATTTGCAAATGATATGTCCGATAAGGGGTTAATATCCAAAATATATGAAGAACTCACACAACTCAATATCAGAAAAACAAACAATTCAATTAAAAAAAGGGCAGAGGACCTGAATAGACATTTTTTCAAAGAAGACATACAGATGGCCAACAGACATATGAAGAGGTTGAATGTCACTAACCATCAGGGAAATGCAAATCAAAACCAAAATGAGATATCACCTCTCACATGTCAGAATGGGTATTGTCAAAAAGACAACAAATAACAAATATTGGGGAGGATGTGGAGAAAAGGGAACCCTCCTACACTGTCAGTGGGAATGTAAATTGGTGCACCTACTATGGAAAACAGTATGGAGGTTCCTTAAAGAATTAAAAGTAGAACTACCACATGACCCAGCAATTCCACTTCTGGGTATTTATTCAAAGAAAACAAAAACATTAATTGGAAAAGATAAATGTACTCCTATGTTCTTTGTAGCATTATTCACAGTAGCCAAGATATGGAAGCAACCTAAGTGTCCATTGATAGATGAATGGATAAAGAAGGTGTGGTATACACACGCACGCACCACACACACACATAATGGAATATTACTCAGCCATAAAAAGAATAAAATCTTGTCATCTGTGGCAAAATGAATGGACCTAGAGGATATTATGCTAAGTAAAATGTCAGAGAAAGAAAAACAATATGATCTCACTTACATGTGGAGTCTAAAAGACAAAAGAGACTCAAACTCATGGATACAAAGAATAAACTGGTGGTCACCAGAGGGGCAGGGAGTGAGGAGATGGGCAAATAAGTGAAGGAGACTAAGAGGTACAAACTTCCAGTTATAAAATAAATAAGTCACAAGGATGTAATGTACAGCATAGGGAATATAGTCAACAATATTGTAATAACTTTGTATGGTGACTACACTTGTCCTAGTGATCATTTTGTAATGTACATAAAAGTTGAACTTCTATGTTGTACACCTGAAACTAATATTATATTGTATGTCTAGTATGCTTCAATAAAATAATAAACAAATGAGAAACATCTGATTAAAAAATAAGTAAATAAATAAATAGTAAATTTTTGTGCCTCTCAAAAAGCCCTTACATACATGTTATCAAGAGTCTACCAGTTTTGAAATAAGAACTGTGTCCTGAGTTATGCTATGAATTATGAATGTCCATTTTCTGTAGAGACATGTTAGTGTAAGAGAGACAAATGCTGTAGCACTGAGCAGACGGGAAGAACAAGGATCCCAGAGAAGGCACAAGGGAGACACAAAGGCAGGGAGAGTCATGCACATACACGGTCACCAGAGGGCAGCAGAGACAGGCTCACCCTCCGGCCTTCGAGGCCTTTTCAAGACCTGATTCACTCAGTTTCTTCCTCCAAATGCTGCAGTCGTGCGATCCACATTCGTGACTCCCACAGCCAGTAGATGACAAAAGCCAATGGACATGAAGTTGGGCTTCCCCTCCTGAGATTTCCAGGGCTTAGGACAATGACGATATTTCTTCAAATCAAAGGGAAGTACAGTATTGCCATCTGGCCAAGGAAGATAAAGAATCAGCCACAAAGTGAGATCCTATGGACTGAGAAGACGTTGAGCAGAGAATGAAGAAGACCATGATTTCTCAAGTACATGCCACAAGAATAGGGTAACTGTTACTGCCCCGGACCCTCATCCAGACCCAGCTTTCTTAGCAAAATCGCCTCATATTATAGATTTTCCACCAGAAATCAGTCCAAAGGAAAAAGGCAGTAGAATTTCTGAATAGCAGTACTTGCAATACCCAAACATTCGGATGGGGGACTGGTGTGATCCTGGTTCTGACAGCCTACAGTCTGAGCTGAAGAGCTCTTTGTGCTGTCACATCCAAAACGTGTCTGACAAACCAGTTCCTCTCAAATTTTTTAATTTTCTAAAATGTACTTTTAAATTTACTTTTATGCAAAAGTTACAAAAATCTAAAAACAATTACTAATTATCATCCACGATTTTTTGAAAATAAAATTATATATACATTTTTTGATATATTTTGAAAATAAAATTATATATTCCGCTACAGGTTTCAGCCTGTAGGAGTGAAGTTCCTGGGAAGAGATTTAAACATTGGTAAAATTCACACGAATACAGATGCCTCACCTGGGAATTAGGAGGACCACAGAATGTGTGTTAAAACCTTCACAGTCCTCTCAGGATCCCAGAGAACGCACTCACAGAGATAGCCATGCATGTCTCACACTGGAAATAGGAGAACCTTCCGAATGTTGAGAGAAAATCTTAAAGAAAAGCACACCACCTATCAAGCCTCCTGCATTCGCACCAAAATATTCTGCTATACTTGGTTCATATACTCGGTCCTCTTGACGCCGTTCCCAAGAGGGCTATTGCAGTTCCTCGAGTGACCAGTAGATGGCAGGTTTGTCCAAGAACGTGCACGGGAGTTTCCCGGAGGCACCAGTGACTTCAGTGTAATGAGAAAGGACTGAGAGTTGTGTCCTAAAACGTGCCAGATCTTAACTTCCAATCTCTTCTTTTCTTAAATTGTGCTTTTAGTTTTTGTGGTAAACTCAGTTTAAAGCCCGCGGAATTGGGGCAGCGAGAAGAAAATTGCCGCTGCTGAATATGCTTCATTCTCATGGGGGGCCCTAGAAGTCCGTGACTGAACCTCTCTGGAGATGGAGACGAGGGTGGGAGAGAGAGACATAGACATAAAGACTGAGGAGCGGGTGAAAGGAAAAGGAAATTTTATTGAGAGAGAGGTTGCAGCATTACCTTAATTCATTGTTATCCTGTTTTGTTACCAGGAACTCTTAAGGAAGCAACGACAAAAAAATTAGAAATCCAGATCTCAAGGGCATTTACAGTTTTAAGAGGCGAGAATAGAGGCACTAAAAATATAATAATTCATTGACTAATGAGGGAGTCAAGAAAATCTTCAAGGAGGGGGAGGTGCATGGGGTGGAACGAAAGGGATATCTCATCCTTCACTGAGTGTCCTGAGGCATGGGGGCTCGAGCCAGCAGGAGGTGGAGCGCTTTCTATTAGGGGCAAGGCTTTTCCAATATCAGAGAAATATGTACTTGTGGACACGTATGAGAACAAAGAGTATTTCAGATGCTGGCAGAGAGAAAGGAAACCCACACCCTAAAGGATATCCTGGCCACTGATAATGATTTAAACTGGAATATGGAAACAATTGTTCATGTGTAGTTCCATGATCACGTATAAGACATTTAACTAACTGTCTGGTTGTAATTTAACAGAAAATTAGATATGAAAGGCAGTTTTTAAAAATAGTCATTAAATTGTTTAATTAAACAGACCTTATATCTCAAAATAATATTATTTAAAAAATTAATATGAGCCAAGCAGATTTCACACAATTTCAGACTTCTTTTGTCACAAAGTGAACATTGTAGCCTGGAAAGCATTTTATATGCTTACATAGAAAACCTTAAGAAAGCTATTAAAACGTCTAGAATGTGTGAATTTAATGATGGCAATATACAATAAAACAGTTGTACTTCTATATACTAGCAGCAGAATAGTATATATAAAAGTAAAAAGTAATTCCATTACAATTGCAATAAAAACATTAAATACTTAGAGACGAATTTAACCAAAATATGTGTGATGTCTCTATGGTAAAAACTACAAAGTGCTGATAAGAGAAACTAATGAAATGACAAAAATATGTAGAGATGTAATGTGTTTGGTTTTGAAAGAATTAATATTGTTGAATACCAATTCTCCTTGACACAATTTTGGTCAATATTCCCACTGGGATTTCTTTTCAGAAATAGGCAATTCTAAAATGTATCTGAAAATGCGAAGGATCTAGAATAACCAAAACTATCTTGAAAAAGAAGAACATAAAGAATATTCAAAATCTGGTGTCAAGTCAGATTATAGCGCTACAGGCAACATGTCAGGGCCAGTGCTATAGGTCAGACAGATTTCAACAAAAAATTGTACTTAGTTATGGGCATGAATGAGAGCTTCTAGAAAAGGAAGACAGGAAACAAATGAGAGATGAGCCCTGAGTCCCCAATCATTTAGAGGTTGGGAAGATGAGGGGGACTTGACAACTTGGCATAGGAGATTGAGAAGTGACAATCATTCCGGTGTGACAAGAATCCCAAGAGAGTGATATTTAGGGACAAATCAAGAAAATACGTCAATTATGCAGTAGTGATTAAGTATGTAAAAATAATTCTAATATGATAAGTAAGAGGATGCCTTAGAAATGACCATTGGATTTGGCAACATTGAACTAACTTATGACAATGACAAGAAGGATTTCAGCTACAAATGTAGACTGTAGCCTGATTTGCGTAGGATCAAGGAAGAATGGGATGGAATGGAAATAAGAAAGGCAGCCAATATTTTAAAGTATTTCCCAGCAAATTAGGAGTAAAAGACTATTTACTAGTAGAGTTGGAATTAGGGGAGGGAAATACTGTGGCATGTTTGTATGCTGATTGGAACCACCCACTACAGAGGGAAAACTTTTTAGTACATTGAGCAAAGATCGTTGCAACATATTAAACCATAAAAAGGATTAGTATCTAGATCATATAAAGACCTCCTACAAGTCAATTAGTAAAGGAATATACACAAATCAATTAGTAAAGAAATATATTTATCTGAGGGAAAAAATAGTGGTAAAGGCAAAAAGAAACATTCTGCAGCAAGGATATATAAAGTGACACATATACATGACAGATTGTTTAACCTCCTCATTACTAATCAGAGGAATGCAAGTCAAGACCACACTGGAAAAACAATAAAACATGTCAAAACATATCGGTTATGGGCAAGGATATGGAACAATGCTTCTACCAATATACTGCTGAGGGAAATATAAATTGGCCAAATCATTTTGCAAAACAAGTCAACATTACATAGTAACATCCTACTCTTGAATGTACATCTAGAGGGACTGTTGCAAATTCATAACAACTTTATTCATGGTAGCAAAACATCAAAAACAACAAGTACCCATCAACAATTGAATGGATGAATAACTTTACATATTTCCATATAAATTATAGCTAAATTTACAAACATGAATAATTTTTATAGAGCTGTTGAAATGGCTTTCACCTAGATTTTCTGAGTGGCGCATATTTCTGAATTGGCTTTCTCCCCTTGCCTGTTATGTAGGCCATTAGAGCTGCACTCATACAGTAACCAGTCACTTTCTGATAATTATAGAAGTGGCCGCCCCTAGAAGAAGTCAGCAGCCCCACAATTCTCACTTCTTGTCCAAATAAAATCCGTTTATTTGAAGTTAATTCCTGGTACATGATGTAGTCAGCATAATCAGAAGGTATAGAAACAGGAAAGATCACACCAAGGAGGGGCATGTCCACATGGGGAGAATATTATTTATGACTGCTGTGATGGCCAGATTTTTCTGTGGTCCAGATAAATCAGGGATGAAAAATAATTCCGAGGGTTTCATCATGAAGAAACATGTAAATAAGCAAAGGATGACAGTGGGGAAGTTCCAGGAATGGTTGGTGAGATAAGGCAGCTCTCTATGGTAAGTTATATGTTTTGTTCCAGTGTTCAGTCACGTTGTTTTTCTCTAGGACCAGTTCCAGCTTCGTCCTGCAGTGGAAGCTTCTGCTGCTCCACTTAGCAGGAGCTGTAAAGCTCAGGCCAAAACTCCTTTACTCTGGGGCCTCTCTGCTTCTCTTTTCTTCCTTCGTTGTTACTTTTAACGGCTGCACTGCACTGCATTGCGTGGCTGTATTTGTTTGGCCGGTCACTTGTAACGGACATCTGGACCGTTTCCAGTCTTTTCCTATTACATATAATTGTGTAACGAATAGCCCTGCATGCCCCTTGGGCAACTTTCACTGTGGTCAGACTGCGGAGCAATAAAACTAAATAGGGAAGAGGTACGGCGGAAAACTTTGTCAGGAGAGTACTGCAGCCCCCTCCAACCCTGACGTGCACCTAGTGTGTCGGAGCCAATCTTAGAGTCAACTCTTTTATAGATTTATGAACCTTGAATTTGAACCAATATTGCTCCAACTTGCCAGAGCCATTCCCTTTGAGGCCTACTGAGATTGTGGGTAGTGCCGCCTTCCTTCTCAGATTTTCAAGGGTGAGAGATGCCTCCAGAAATTGAATACTGTCCAAAGAACAGGCCTCTCTCTCAGGGCAACTCACGATAAGGTGCCAAACCCTTGACAAAAGAAGAAAATGTGTCTGGGGTTCCTACCTCTTCTGCAGTATCTCTTGCATTGTGTACTGGACCTCTGGTGGGACCATCCTTATAACTCCCGATTTGGGGTGGGTGGGGATGGGGGCCATTGGCAGTCCTATCGCCTCCCCTCCACTCCTTATCTCACCACCTCACACTGCACATCCATCCTGCTTGAAAGCTTACCCTTACAGCTTCTCTAGGTGGGAGCCAGCATGAAGGCGAAGCCCTGATTCTTTGTACAGTTTAAGTACCTGATTATCACTGTTGGCTTTCCCTCCTGGTCTCCAGTGGTAGCTACAAGGCTCTGCATAAGCAGGTGTGGGTCTCTAGCTGCTGACCATGACCATCAGTTACTTTGCTGCCTTGTCCATGGCAAAACGGCCCACGCTGAAACTGGATAAGTTGAATTATTTTCCCACATATGACACTGGTTTCACAGAAGCCTGACAGAAACTCTGTCCAACTGTAACAGAAGTCTCATTGAAACCAACCAAGTAGAGGGACACATGGAGACAGTGTCGTCTGGTGCCTGGTTGTTTAATAATGCATGGTCAGTGCACTGGTGCATGATCCATGTGTTGCAGACATGGATGGAACGTACCTCCACCATTCATGTGGGGTCACTGTCAGGGACCCACACCACGAGCTATGAAAGCTGCTACCCAATACTAGATCCTCCAGGTGATGGACCATACCTACCCAAAGGGTTAAGGATGGTAACTCTCATCTCGCTTTTCCACGGGAGACCCCTGCTCGCTGTATCCCCCACCTCTTTCCCCAGAATCCCAGGGATAGCTGCAGAGCCCAGGTAAGCATCAATCCAGGTAAGGGACGGAGGACCCTTTTGCTCAAGCCTTGCTAAGGAAAGTCTAGAGGGCCCTTTAAGGAAACTCTCAGCTTTGTGCTAGGGGAAGAGGCCGCAAGACACATCTGCCTGCCTTGAGCATCAGGACAATCACAGACAGGGTAGCTCTGGAAGAACAGGCACTATGAGTGCTTTCCAAGACAGTCAGTTTCCTGCAAATCCACACATATTGAAAACCTAAATTACCCATCCAGGTAGAAGTGAAGCAATTCGCAAAGAGAAGAGTTAGAGTTTCTTGATTCCACAAGCAGCATTGATACCCAGCAGGAGTGACTTTCTACAAAAAAAATAAATTCATAAGAGAGTCTAAAGAATAGAAATAGTATCTTAAGGACATTCAAATATTGTTTTTAAAAACCGATAGTTTTATTTAGTGTTTCCGTGTGATGGAGGTTGAGACAAATCAAAAGAAATATAAATATTAAATGTTATGGGGTAGTTAAAAATCCATTTATTATGAGACTTAATCATGAACATATAGGGAACTACCTGCCTAACTTTCTGCCACTTTGGTGAATCGCAAAATGGTGGTGATAAGGAGACTTGTTTTGGACAGTGGTCTGACTATCAGAAAGTGAGGGAAGAGCAATAAAAGCAGGAAGAACCATTAGTAAACCCTTTATGTGTGTCAGTGTAGAAGCTGACACTTTGGGGGGCCCTTTAATAACACTGATGATCTAGAGAGTGAGACGAGTGGTCATTCACAATCAATGACAGAGTCATGATCCATTCAGAGAGAGCACAGGGAGAGCTAGAGCCCGAGACAGAGGCTTGGTTTCTTCAGGTCTCCATGTCGTGGCCCTTGCAGCTCCTCCACTAAAGGTCACCACTGGCCTCAGATGTTACCGAGTTTCCTTTACTAGTGCTTGCAGGGGGAGACATCCAAGTTAGCTAAAGTTGCGGGAGGAAGGCAGGATGGGGATTTACAGCTGAAACAAAAGTTAATTCCCTGTCCAGAGTCACGTCCTTCCAGCTGACATGACCATCACAGCTCCAGGGTCCACAGGGCTCCAGGCCACAAGTCCCGCTATGTTAGACTCTGAGTGTAGCTCCCCTCACATATTGATCAGTGATCGGTTTCTGGAACTGAGAACTGCCTGGTAAGTGTCACTTAGTGCCTCAGTCTAGAAACAAAGAATGAAGAATAAATGCTTCTGATAGGATTAGATGATGATGTAGAAACTGACATGGATGGTTTGTTGAGGCAGTAAATAGGTTCTGGAACAGCCTTAAAATAAACCAGGTATTTTCACTCTAGAATATGAGAGTAACATTGTAATTTCTGAGGCCTCTTCTATTTCTTCTTCAATCCATGAACCTAAAACTTGTTCAAGATCAGCATTTTTCTTTTCCACTTAGCTAAAGTTTCCATTTGTCCCACACCCTACTGCATGTCTCTTCCTTCCTGCCCTTCCGTGTTCTTTCTGATTCTAAGGTGAGTTCGAGCCTGCTCTCTCTTCCATTACTCTAAGAGATTTGCTTCTCAGTACTTCTCAGCACCATCCACTCTTGGGCCATTTTAATTCTCTGGTGGCCAGGATAAGGATGGCGGGGAGAGGAGCCTGTGGAGATCCCCAGGTGTGACCCCACTCAGTCCCACAGCTGTCCAGGGAGTGGTCTGTGCCCACAGTTGGTGCCACCCCCAGGCTGCTATGCATGAGCTCCTGAGAAGAGTCATCACTGATGGACCTGAGCCCTGCCTCGGAAGTGAGTGGCAAACTCTCCTTTTCTGAAGAAAAAGTAAAGTTTCCATTCCATGATGACGAACTCTAATTTGTATAATTGAGTTCTAAGTATAGTTTTTAAAAAAAAAAAAAATCATCCTGTAGTGTCCTTCACATTACTTCCCCTCTGCTATTTATTCACAGATAGTGACGGGGGAGGTGGAGGCTTAAGGAAGAGCAGGCCATGGGTTGGGAGCCCTTTGCCCTTTTCTTAGAGGTCACTGTCCTGCAGAGGGAAGGTTCACTTTTCATAGAAAGTTTTTCCTGATTTAAGCTGGTTGCTTCCCTTTTCCTTCTTATACTGAACCAATGCATGATCACAGCTCTCTCAGTTTTTTGCTCCCTGACTGGTTTCTGCTCATCATCTACATGCCCCCTGCCTTTCATAATGCTCATCTAGACAAGACCTTTAACGAAAAAAATTAAGCAGGGATAGAAAAGAATATATAGAATGAAAGAAAGAAGGCACGAAGGGAGAGAGGGAAGCAGTAAGGAAGGAGAGAGAGCGGGAAGGAGGGAGAGAGAGAAGGAGAGTGGCAGAAAAGGAAGGAAAGTGAAAAGAGTCAGAAGTAGGGAGAAAGGGAATGGAGAATAAAATAAAATAATTCTCATTGTTTAATGACTTCCAAAAAATTCTTATAAGGGTACCTATTTTTGGACACAATATAAAATTATACCAATTCTTTCCATTCTTGGCTGGGGACAGGCTACCCCCCACCCTTGGGTCACATCGCAGCCTCTCCACAGTGACACATCATGGTGAGCTGGTGGAAACCCACCATCCCTCCCTGAAGGACAGCATTCCTCACAGGCCGTTCCCACTCTGCGCTTAGCCCACGTGTCATTCCACGTTCTGCTCCAGACTTAGTTTGATCCTCACTGGGGGGTGTGTCTCTGCACACATTCACCTCCTTCCTTAATTTCCTTCCTGATAATTTCTGCCCTCCCAGTGCTCTCAGGGTCACTCATTCAACAAAATGACCATTTTAAAGAAATCCCTCTTTTCTACAATTATATTCCTGAAGTAACAAGATGCTCATGCCATTTTCCTCAACATTACAAGTTTCAGCTCTTTATGGAGGAAGGAGCCATAGAGAGGGTGTACCTGCCACATCTAAACATGTATTTTCAGTCTTTCTTGAAATTCAGACTGTGCGCGCACCCATTTTATGCCTGTATGTGAGAGTTAATAAAGATAACATAATTTTTTCTGAAACTTCTTTATTTACCGTCATTTGCAGCCAAAAAGGTTGGCTAACATATTTCATTTTTCAGTTTGAGGTGTCCTCAGGAGTAATTTTTAATGAGGGATCTGTCACAGAGCATGTCTGCAAGAGAAGAGACATATGGGATGGCCCCTGAAATACCTCAAGATTCAGGTATTTGTCTCCTCATATTTTGTAAAGAAGACAAATGTGAGTTTCACAGCTAATCAACATAAAAGAACTGAGAGTTGGGAAACAAAGAGAAAAGCAGAGGTAGATACTATCCACTGATGATGCTGTAAAAAAAACCTACTTGTATAAAGTAAAAAGAAGGAACCAAGCAAAGAAAAACACAAAAAAGCGGAGGGGCGGGGTGGGGGAGGGTGGCTCAGGAGCATTAAAATATCTTTACAGCTTTGTTCAAAGGGGAGGATCTTTGGTAACAGCTGGAAATCTGAATGTGTTTAACTTTCTGACAATGCTCGTCTAACACAAGCACCATATAGCTACGGCCTGTGCCATATGAAGCAGAATCATAAAGGAAGTGCCCAATTCCATCTTTGGAACAAAGAAAGCAAATGGATAGCCCAAATTTTGTACCTCCTTGATATTTTTCACTTCTTTAGACTAGTCATGTATGTAGAAACCCTGATATTGCCAAGTTATAGAAGAGCCCACTAATCAGGCATGAGGGCACAACGTATGTGGATGTTCGAGTTCTTCATCTGCTTGCCTAGAGCTGTTGGTCTGATACAGGCAGCCTGGAAACTACTTAGGCGGGTAGTGAGGAGGGAAAGTCTCAGCTAAGGTCTCCACCGTGGAGGTCAAATACACCTTTACATCCATAATCATCCAGGAACGAGGACTAAGCTATTGGCCAAGATCAAGGGGAGACAATCATGTCTACAAATGACTTTCATAAGCAGCAAAAGACCAGAAAATGTGAAGGCAAAGCAGAAGGTGCTTCCCAGGATTCCAGCTCCTGTTTGAGAAGAATACAATGCTATTCGTTATATGAAGAGAAAACGTGGTCAAGAGTTAGTCCAATATTTAGTTGCATCAGCTTTCATGTGGCATTTACTATTTGTTTTTTTGTTCATTTGGCTCAACTCCCATTACACAAAGACTCTCACAAAATGTATCATCTGGTTATTTTCATGTTCCTGGGGCTAAAGGGACAAATTTGGAATTCATGGCTCACAAAAAAAAGGAGAGGGCCCTTAAGATAAAAGCAGACTTTCCCTAAGAACATTGAAAGTCTAATGTGAAAAGAGTGAACTAGAAATAGATAATTCCTCACAGGGACTAAAGCCCAAATTCCACTCAACAAAATCCTAGATTGGATTCAGGTAATTTGGGGCTGTTCGTGCACTTAGCCTCACTGCCTGACACAAGCAAAACTAGATATCTCTGGAGAAATATGACATTGTCTGGAGTCTCAAATTATCTCTCATTTTTATTCTGCAATGGCCTCCATTAAAAATACAGCATATAAGAAGACAAAAAGTGACAAAAAGGCTAGGAAAAAATGTTGTAGAAAATAAGTATAACAGAACTTTAACTCCCATCTAAGGTATAGTCAAATTAGTCCAATGCTCTCACTACAACAGCTAGAAAAAGCAGAAAGAATTTTTTTAAAAATCCACAAAATTCATACTTTAAAGGGAAAGGAGAGCTGTGGAAACAACATAGACTAAATGAAATAAAATTCCAGAGAAGGGATAATCCTGTCAAGGTGAGCTGACACTCAGCTGCTCCCCCACCACCCAGAGAGTATTTCCTGCTTCATCATTCAGGCTGAGGACATATCTTGGACCAAGTCAAGGGGATCTGCTGGAGAAAGAGGAAACAAGTAGGATTTTGGCAGTGACACAGGGATTCAGTGAGAAGGTAGAAATTTTAGTGGATTCAAATTCATGGCCAGATTCCCCCACAGGATATTTCTTGACTCTGAAGCAGCACAGGACTGTGAGCCAGGCCCAAATTTCCAAAGACAGAATGAAGTCTCCACTATGAAGTCCATGCTCAGGAAACAAAGAACTGCCTGAGGCCTGGGTCTGTCTCAAGCACATAGTGGGTCTTTCCCTTTCTACCTATGCCAGATCTGGAAGCTACCTGTGGAAGGAGGCTGGAGAGTGGAGCCAGCAAGCACTAAAATTCAGAGCTGAATCTTTCACTGCTGCTTGAAGGGACAGAGACCTAGCCAGGTCTTAATCAAAAGGTCTGGAAGGAGAGTTCTGGTCTCTGGTATTGGTGGAGTAACTTGCATTGAAATAGCCCTCTTGCTGGTAACTAGTTGTATATTCTGGACAAATTTTTTTCCAGTTAATTTTATTTTCTTATTCTTGTGATAAGAACACTTGCCATGAGATCTACTCTCTTAAGCAATGTTTAAGTGTACAATACAGTGCTGTTCACTATGGGCACCACGCTGTACAGCAGATCTCGAGAACTTCTTCGTCTTGCATAACTGAACCTTTTACCCGTTGAACAGCAGCTCCCCATTTCCCCACATTCCCTGCTCCTGGCAACCACCACCCCACTCTCTGTTTCTAGGAGTTTGACTATTTTAGATTCTTTATATAAGTGGAATCGTGCAATATTAGTTCTTCTTTGACTGACATTTCACTTAGCATAATGTCCTCCAGGTTCAGCTATGCTGTCACATGTCGTAGGATAGCCTTCTTTTTAAAGAAACTTTTGTCTTGTTTGCCTAGTTCACTAATCCTATCTTTATGTCTAATCTTCCTACTGTGGTCATTATTCAAGATGTGTTTTCCAAAGTATCAATTTATTGATTTTTAAAATTATAATTGCCTCATGAAGCTTTCTATTCTGTTTTCCCAATTTTACTTTTTATTTGAACATATTAATCATAATAATTTTAAAGTCCTTTTATACTAATTCCAATAAAAGGGATTATCATCTATGAATCTCTTTCTGTTATTATTTTCATTTTATTATCAGCTAAATACTTATGTTTCTTCACGTGTATTGTAGTTTTTTATTGTATACTGGATATTTTTGGTAAATGAATTGTAGACAGTCCAGATAATGTTTTCTTCTCCCTCTGA
Source organism: Equus przewalskii (assembly GCF_037783145.1). NCBI lineage: Eukaryota > Metazoa > Chordata > Mammalia > Perissodactyla > Equidae > Equus > Equus przewalskii. The sequence continues at coordinate 33,015,850 of NC_091849.1, forward strand.
GTTTCTCTTCTTTCCTCTGTGAGGCAGAGAAGGTGAGCCATTGGCCCCTTCTATTCAGTAAGTGATGGAGCTGTGTTAGTCCTAGGTGTGATTTGGTGTGACTCAAACTACATGTGTTTGTTCCTGTTCCTGGAGCAGGATCCTCCAAGACTTTCAGTGAAGAACCCAACAGTCTTCATCTTCTCAATTCTGAAAAGCTGAAGGAGATTTAGACTGAAGTTCAGAAATTTTCAGTTTAGCTCCTTAGTCTTCTACTCCATACGTCTCCTAAATTTAGCAAATATTTTGAAGAGGAAACTGCAATGTGTTTGAGAACATCACCTCTCAAATGATGGCATTTCAATACCACAAGGAGTGACAAAATATCTGCTATTTTCTTAATCCATGGGAGGGGCAACTCTCAGAGCCAGATATGGGTTTTTAGCTACTAGCAAGCACTCAAGATTGGTAAGTATACTAAGGTGATAAGTGGCTGTAGATACTCACCACCAATTTGCTTCCTCCCAAGGTTTTCTTTCTTGACTGTTTTGTTTTAGGACTCCTCCCAAAGGTAAATCTTTGTTTCCTAAACACCACTGGATAGTGAGAGATTTTGTACTGCTTTTCAGAAATTGTCAGTCTAGTATCTTGTTTGTTTATTTTACCTTCCAGTATAGCATCAGAATTCAACAAATATCTAAACCAGAGTGTTTAAGGCACTTCAGTTTTCTAATTACATCTCATATAACCCTTCCTTGTTTCTCACTTCTCCAGCAGTAAACACCTGCCTGAGCTAAGCACTAATTCACAGCCCACACTCACAATCAGCAAATGCCACCAAGAGGACAAGTGACGGCCAGGCATCAGCTTACATGTGGTTCTTCTTTGGAGTTCTAGTTCGTCTGGTCCTATACGCTTTCTTAGCTAAGTGATGCCTTCAAAACAACGTGAATTTAAAATTTCATCCTTGTTTTTCTAGTTGTTACCAGTGGGAGAATTGTCCTGCTGTGACCTAATGCATTCTACACTGAAGAGGAAAATAAGAGTAAGATTCTTAATTTTGCTTACTGAGGTTTATATAAATGAAAACCCAAGAGGCTAATATTTGACTAGTAACATTCAAGAACTGCTATATCAGATAATGTTATACCTGGTGTAATCAACGTTAAAGGATTAATATTTCTATTGAAAATAGAATTAATGATAGTTATTAAAACCCTTAAAAATCTATCAGATACATAGACAAAGCTCAAATAAAGAAAATTTATAGAGAATGTGTTAGAAAAGAATAATATACTTTTGAATAATTATTCAAGAGATTTTGGATTGGAGACATTGTTTTTTGGCAATAAATGCATTTTCCTCTTTTTTGTGCTCTCTTCTGTATCACAGGGGGCTGAGAGCCTGGACACTACTTTTTCCACAGTCCCTTGCTACCAGAGGCATTCACGTGCCATTAGAAGGCAGGTGAAAATAACTGCATTTTAATTCTGGCAGCTAGTGGCAGCAGCCCCCAGTAATGTGGGTTTGTGAAAATAGTGGTGACTGTTTTAAGGAAACTTTGGAGTAATGATAGTGGATTAGGGCATAAGTTGCCCCCAAAAAACATAGAAAACATTAATTATTATGAGAGTAGAATGGAGGAACACAAGAAGAGATATAAGAAGTCCTTGTAGGCCAGATCAAAGCTAGGTTTTCCATTTATATGAAATTAGCCAAGAAAACAAATTTGAAATTTTCTAGGATCTCTAACAATATTTGGTGAAGTTGTGAAGTGTGTTAAAAAATATGCTCAGGTAAAGGTGGCAGGTCAGGCAGGTATGTTGTTGGAGGATATGAGCTGAGAAGTCTATGTGAAGATTAGTGGTATTTGTGTGTAATCAAGGGGAAGGAGTGGTTGTGGTGGTCATGGTCGGAGATGCAAGGTGGGAGATAATGGTGGAAAACTGGGGGCAGGTAGTAGAATGTACTGAGGATTGGGTGGTCCTCTCTCCAAGGGGCACAAGAGGTTGACTGATACGAGGCAAGCACCTCTTGGGCAAAGCAATAATCTTCATTTCAGAATGGCACAGATAGTAGTAACCGCTACCAGATTTCCCTTTAGGCATGGGACTGTGGGGGTGTCTATTTGGGCAGAGAGCAAGAAATATACTAGGATCATGGTGTAAGCAGACAGCAAGCTCAGAAACATAATAGAATCTCTAATATCAAAGGAAGAAAATCAAAATTGTCCTTCATCCAATTTTGCCTTAAGAGAGGCAGACCATGGACAGTGCTAGGCAGAGGTTTTAGTGTCTGAGGTGAAGTGATTTCCCGTGGCAGTGAGTCTTGACTTGGTGACATTTTCTGAGGTGATGTCATCTCCAGAAGTGAGCTTTTGGGCCAGGGTAATGTCTTTGAGATGTGGGACTTGGGATATCCTTTTTAAGTGTGTACGCGCTCAAGTTGATGTGGATCTTAGCATTTGCTATATTTGGCTGAAACAATGACTTATTTGGAGGGTATGGGGCTCTGAATTGTAAACCAATGAAAGCAACCAGACCAGTAATAATAGGATCAACAGTCACCAGGATGATATGCAGCTACACTTGACAGGTTTTGGGTTTTGGTGGAGTTTGGGTTTAAATGGGTTCTAAATCAGATGAGCAGCTGCCTGGCAGACAGAGCAATCTAAGGTTAATGGGTTCCAGGAGAGTATGCATTCTTGATCTCACCTCCAGCCCTCCTGGGATAGACATAAGACAGAAAATTTATAAAGATGGGTTAAGGCCTAGGGAAAGATAGAGACTCATTTAGGGATTTGTCTGTTGGTCTGAAATTTGAAAGGGAATTGTTTGAGAAGACCATTATGTCTTTAAACTAACCCGGTTATCTGGGATCTATCAGGGACATGAAAGTTTATTTCTCATGGTTCTGGAGGCTGAGAAGTCCAAGATCAAGGTACTGGCAGATTCGGTTCCTGTTGAGATCCAGCTTCCTGACTTGAAGATGACCACTTTCTGACTGTGTCCTCACATGTCAGAGAGAGTAGCTCTGGTGTCAGTTCTGCTTCTTATAGGGGCACTAATCCCATCATGAGGGCCCCTCCCTCATAACCTTATCTAAACCTAAACCTCCCAAACATCCTACCTCCAAATGCCATCACATTGGGGGTTAGGGTTCAATATATGAATTTGGAGGGATACAAACCTTCAGTCCATAAGATTCCCCTTTTCCTTTTTCATTAAACATTAAGCCATTAGTTTCCAAGGATGGGATCCCATTAAACTGGGGAACAAATTGCAACAGTAGCAAGGCAGCAACAAGATTTGCCTTTGAAAGAACATTTTAAGGAGAAGAGCTCCCCAAGCCGCATCACCAGCAGATCCCTATAGCTCACTGGGACCAAAGCCTAGGTCCTTCATCAAGGATGCCCTCTAGACTTAATCACTTAATCTCTTATGGGGAGGAGAGACTCCAGCAGGGAGTCTGAGTGCTCACTGCTGACTTCGGTTCTGTTGGGTCAGATTTGCCCCCAACACAGTCTCATTGGAGGAATCCTCTCCTTGCTCCCTTTGAGATGAAACATTTCCCTTGTAAGTTAGTCAATTGTCCTAATCATCCCTGGGGTCATTTGCTGAGAATCTAGGTGTGCTGAATGAGGGAAGCCAGATTTGGCGCAGCGGACCAAGCCGTCCAAGGTAAAGTGCCAACTAGGGAATTACAGAAACTGTCAATCTAAGACTAAATGAGGTGCAGCATACAGGCCTGTGCCTTCAAGGTCCTCTTACAGTTTAGGTTAGAATGTCATGGCAGCACATGAGAGACATAACATGACACAGTGGCAGCCAGAGCACAAGCACTCACTCTTTGGTGAATCCAATGAGTAAGCCAACAGCAGTCAAGAGGCAAGAAGCCTCCTCAGACTCCTCAGACTGTTGAACACTGAAGCCTGCAGGAAGGCTGCAGTGTATCATCCCTAATCCAGGAGAGCTCTCCTGGTTCAGCTCAGCTGGCAGAATTGGTGGCAGTGTAGCTGGTCGAAAAGCAGGCCATAAAAATGAGACTTCTAAGGACACACATTTTTCCTGACTCCTACACGGTAGCCAATGGGCTCACAGTCTGGTATGGACAAAAGGATAATTTCATGATGCAAGGAAAGCCTATCTGGAGTGTCTCCATTTAGAAAGAAAAAGCCAATTGACACATGCCAATAGGTCACTCATATCTCTGCACATGCACCAACAAATACCAGAAGCACATTACAACAACATTGCAGACTCCTTGTCAAAATTACATGCCTGCTCCAAGGCCCCACGGACCGCCTCCCACAGTACCAGACACAGTCCAGGACACAGCTATTCCTCCAGCGATTCCATACCCACTAGCAGAGCGGACCCAAATTTCATCAGGCCATAGGAGAGTGACAGCACTCACTGGGCACACAGGTGTGGCATTGTTAGCACCAATTAAATAGCTAAGATAAATACAGCCAATGGTTAACATAGGTTCATATAAGGGAAGTCATCTTATAAAGGGGAACCATGTTAGGACTATAAATGACCCTGATCCACAAGACATCCCCCGCTTTTCCTTGTCAGCAATGCTTTAGTTTGCACATAGCCCCGATAAGTACACACCTGCTTGTGAGAAATACACATGCTCTGCTATTTTCATAGCCTTGGCTTATACGTAGACCTCCCTACTCTGATAAGGCAATAACTGTGTTCTTTCAGTTTCCCCAGGGATGTAGAGACCTTCAGGGAAAAAGCTCTCTGCTGGTATCTGTCACTGGTGATGAGAGAAAGAGATGCTCTGAAGTCTCAAGGACTACAACACTAGATGGTCAACATTCTGAGCCCCTCCCTCCCTTCAGGCCATTTGCTCTCTATAACTGCTTCAAGATTTTGCAGTTTTAAGATGATTCCTTAGGACTTTAGTCTACCATCTTCCCTGCTTTGCTAGCAAGCTGTAATAAAAAGAAACTTTCTTTCCTACCACCTCGTCTCTTGACTGTTGGCTTGTCTTTGCAGCAAGTAGAAGATCTCTTTTGGCAATTACAGATTTGTGGCCCAGATGGGACTATAAGTCCTACTCGCAGCTAGTGGATCTTGGAAGGGCAGGCTGATGAGTAAGTCCCTAGCAGCTGCTGAAGCCATTTTGTCTCGGAGATTTGCCTTTCCTGTTCCCATACCAACACTGGCTTCCTCCTTGCCCTGACTGTGGTACAGAGGGAAACGGCTACATTTGGTGAGTCCATGGGCTCAATCAGGAATAAGGTAAGTTGCCTCAAGGACACCTGAGAACTCCCTTCCCCTCCATCTGGGGTCTTTCCATTTACAGTAGGGCCATCTGGGCACACTTTTGGAGTGGGAATAGTTGTAGAACTGTACCTGAAATCTGGGGACTAGTTCACTGGTGTCTGGTTTATCTGGTGCTTGTTTGTATTTCTGTGTCTTTGTGTACATGTGGGACGCATCAACTTTGCGAAATAACAATGGGAAGCACACCATCAGTTCCCCAAAAAAGCCCCTTGGGGCAAATTTTGAATAATTGGTCTGATTATAGCATGAGCCAATAACTAAAGAAAAAATGATGTTTTATTGCAACACCGCCTGGACACAATATTCCCTAGGGTCAGCTGAGTGACCAATTAACAGCTCACGGAATTGTTAGACCATCTTACAGCTAGAATTATTCTGTAAATGAGCTGGTAAAAATGATGAGATCCCACATGTCCAGACTTTTATGCTGTTATATCAGGATAAGAAAAGGGAGGGAAAAGATTTCCTTATGATACAAAGAACCAAAGGAGAAAAGGGACCAGTTTTACAGGGAACTCAAAAGGATAAAGAAGATATGACAATCATTCAAACCCCCATAGCACAAGCACAAGCAGATGCCACTGCCCCTCCAGCACCTCAGCCCCCAGAGGGAACTTCAGCCATGGGAGCTGAGACCCCAGCATCTTATGAAGGAAATGCTGAAAAGGACACAGGGCCAGCCAGCTGGGTTTTACCCTCCCAGACCAGACAGGGGACAAAATTTGGCCAGGGGACCACCACCCAGGTTGGGCAATTTCCCTTAAGGCAATATCCAAAAGGAGTTAATGCTGAAGGACAACCTGCAGATTTCACATGGATACATAATCCCTTCCCCACCTCTGATCTGTTAACTAGAAAGATAACAACCCACCCGACTGGGAGGACCTCCAACAGATGACTGACATGTTCTCTTCTATTTTTGCCACCTTTCATCTGTCATAGGCAGACAGTCATATTCTGATAAACATGCTGTTAACTAGGGATGAAAGGAGGTTGGTATCGATGCCAGCCTTGATATCATTTCCCCTACATTAAACCCAGCATACATGGGGTTAAAACCAAACCACTCTTTCCCTGCTTACTCTCTGGCTCCCTGGCTCCAGAATCTAATATCTGCCATGGTGACAAACAGCCAAGGTCGCCCACCTGGATTCCTTATTATCTCCTCTTCCTCCCTGCATGCAACATCCCAAGGCTGAATGCAGGCTGGTAGGAAAGCTCTGACCAGCAAGGCCAATGACTCCCCTGCCTCTCTACAAGCAGACACATTCCTCACAAACCTTTAAAACCCCTCGCTTCCCCTCTTTCGGGGAAATGAGACAAATTTGAGGACTCATTCTCATCCCCCAGTTGGTATCACCCAAAATAAAAATCCTTTCCTTGCCATAAGCCTGGCATTCCAGTTTTTAATTGGCCCTTCTTGTGTGGCAGGTAAAGAACCTTTGTTGGTAGGCAGTAACAATCTGGTGAGCCAGCCAGGAGGCCCATGCCTGTGGCTCCGTGGCCACAGGCCAACTGGGATTTCTTGGGAAGAAGTCCAGCAGCTGCCTAGGGGATTTGCCCTGAGGACTGTCCCCAGTACTTTCCTTCTGGTCTAGCACCACTGACCCTAGGCACATTTTCTTATGGAAAGGAAACAGGCTCTAGATTTGTGTTTTTTTCTTTGTTCTTCATTCTAATGAGTCAACGGACTCCATCTGAAAGGGTGAGTCACCTCAGAGACACCCATGAACTTCCTTCCCCTCCTCTGGGGTCCCTTCCATTCATGATGAGAACATCTGGGGTCCTTTCCATTCATGGAGGGGCCATCAGGGGTGCTTTCTGTTCTCAAGAGGGGCCATGTGGGTGTGCCTTCAAAGTGGGAAGAATCGTAAGACTTTCTATCCCAAATTGGGGAACTGATTCACTGGTGTCTGGCTTTTCTGTGTCTGGATCTGTGTGTCTGTCTGTCTCTGCGTATTGGAATGGGAAACATGCTGTCTATCCTCAAGCAGAGCACATTGGGGCTAATTCTGAGTAGATGGCCTAATTATAGTCATAAGCCAATGTCTAAAAAGGGATGATTTTCTTTTGTAACACTGCCTGACCACAATATTCTTTAAACTCTGGAGAGAAAATGGCCAAACAATGGGTTCTTAAGTTGGAAAATTTTTGGAGAGCTCTCATCATAAACAGCTGTTTTATTGGTACCTACAAAAGCACCAAATTAAAATGAAAGTACCATGACTAGTCTTAAAAATGTAATCAAACTTGGGGTCTAGGCTTCTTCTTGTGGTCTTACAGATGCTTATGAAAACAGTAAGTAAACAAAGAAAAATAAGAAAGGGAAGAGTCACAAAACTAATGGGATAAAAATATTTAGCTATACATTTAGTATGTACATAATATGCATATATATATTGGCCCCCCAACATTAAAGAACATCAGAGAGACCTGTTCTAGTCAGCCCAATTTGAAAAATTTTGAAAGATCAGGAGGCAAAAATCAGAGTGAGATACCTACCAACAATTGTTTGGGGCAACAGTTAGGCTGCTCAGGCCGATAAGATTATAAAGATTAAAGTGTTTAAGCTAATATTATATAAAGAGGTTATGTCAACTTTGCCTGGAAGTTCTCTTTGGAATAAATTTTATGTCTAGCTTGGAATGCTTCCCTACCCAATATTGTAATAACAAAACTTGTTAATGAAATTCTAATATAAATTACAATTAAAAGTATAAAAGTTGGAAAAATTAAGATAAAGGTTTGTAAAAATTGGTATATGTAAATTGCCCTTATGTAAAATGATTACATCTCTTTTGCCCAATTGTATTATAGATTATTTTGTGGGGATAAACATTATGTCTCACTGGGGAATATTTCTCCTGCCTGATATTGTAAGAGCATATACATCCACCCTTCAGGCGATGTTAGTTAAACATGCTAAAAGAGATCTCACTTTAAAACGGCCAAAATGGGGCAATTTCAGTTTACCCAAACTGAGGTATGCAAATGGAAAAAGACAACTACAACAACAGGAAGCCTATTTTAGTCTTTTGAGGTTTCTAAATAAAATCTGAAATACTTTACTGCCTCTTTAAGAGAAAATAATTAAATAATTAAACACTCCAGAGGCCAAAGCCAAATCTGCTGCTTCTCTCTCTTCTCTCTTCTCTCGGTGAGATTCACCCTTAAACTCCCCCAAAATTTTTTATCTAAAATTAAACAAGTGAAAATAAGTAAACCTTTAAGACCATTTGACATTGTAATGGCCATTCTGGGGAACCTCTGTTTCAGATAAGTCCACTTTAAGGGTCACGCTTAAAAGAGAGGATTCAAAATCCATCACAATGGAATACAACCTCTGATTAATATACAGAAACTTCTAAAAGACAAAGTTATTTAACATGAGATAAAATGATCTTTGGTAAATAAAAGCCTGTTTAAGTTTGCTGGTTTGATTTAAAACAGGCAAGTCCTCAGTTATCAGCATTAAATATAATGCAGACATACAGCCTGGGTTCACTGGTCAAACGAGCTCATGTCATATTTGTTACAAAATTTGTCAGCAAGAGTAATAACTTAGAAAATAGCTGATTTTGTTTAATGTCTCATGAGATTGTTATAGATGATATAAATATAATTGTTGAGAACATGTAAACTAAATAGATGTAAAAAGATAAAGGTTTTTAGAAAAACTTTTGAACAATAATTATGTGTTATGATGTATGTACTTAAAACAACTTAAGATAATAGCTAACTGCTTTAATGTCACACAAAGTTTTTGTGAGTAATCTAAACCTAATTGTTGGGAACAAATAATTTAAGTAGATAAAAATGGGTAAAAGTTTTTGAGTACAATAATTATGTTTTATGGTCTGTGTACTTAAAAAAACAACTCCCAAAATCTTTTTGGTAACTTAGAACTTAGAACTTTTGCTAAGTTAAATGACAACATCTGTTGAATATCTGGGTCATTTTCAGATAGGGTAGAACACTCAAACATTATTGCTGAACATGTCTAAGTTTATCTACCTTTGGCTTCTTATTACAGAGAAACTAGAAAGTGTTTGGGTCTATTAATATACACACGTGTTTTATTACTATAAAGTAACATGTTTCTAAAAGTTATAAAAGGTATTTGTAAATTTGTCAAGCCACAGAATGCTAATGTAAAGAAAAGTTTGTAAATGTTTACTTGGTTTTTACATAGAAATCAAGATTTCTAAGGGTTAAAAATTCTAATTGATATATGTAATTAAAACTACTAAAAATTAATAAGGAAAAAATCTTTGTATTCAAGGAAAGGAAAATGTATGTTTTCAGTAAGAAGGTATAAAAAATAAAAGTATTTTTCTTTGTTGGGTTAAAAAAAAAAGATAAATTTGTCCTAAAGTACTAGAAGGGAAGAAAGGAAAGCTGGGACAAATTCTAAATATAAAAATTAAGTGACAAAAGGTTTATGAAAGTAAAACCCTGAGGAGTTTTGTACATGGTCAAGTTGGTTAAAATTAAAATAAATTTAATTAAATAAATAAATCTATATGTCAAAAGTAAATTAGTACAAAATTAAAACTAGGTCTTCTCTTTCTTACAAACAGATAATTTTCCTGAGCTTTTGATCTACTCTTGGTAAAACAGATTATAAAAGTTTTTTTCTTTGAGTAGTCTACCAGAAGGATAAGGATTTTATATGTTGTCAAAATAGATTTCCTATATTGTTTTTATCAGGTCCTTAATCACAGATGCTAAGGTTTTTCTTACAGCTATTTAATTTGCTACATTCCCCTAAAGTTCTTTAACTGTCACCATGGTTAAAGAGATAATTAAACATTGCTTCAGGGGAACATATAATATTATATGGGTAAATGTTATTAATATAAATGTTTAAAAATTGTATAACGTTACTAAAATTTTGATCTCTCCTGATTGTCAGCCATAATTCTGGTTGTTGTTTTGGAATGTTATGTGTCACCAAAAATAGCCACGTTTCTTTGTCAATTGCCATTTTTAAGTATTTTATTACTTACAGACAGTTGTTTTACTCTGATGTTTTTGCAAATATGTTTCATCTTCAGAGAAATTCATGAAAAGGACTCTAGCACTTACTCTAGAATGCAGGTTTCTGATAAACTTTCAGATTATAAAACTGAGCTGGACAAAAAATTACAGAGCTGTAACAGAAAACCTGATGGCCTCATGAAACTGCCATCAGAAGAGCAAGAGTTGGTTACATAAAACTAAGTGAACTAACAGAGATGATTATAATTTTTATGACTTCTTGTTTAAAATACTGCTGATTTTTTAAATGTTTTGTTTTCTCAGATTTAAGGAAATTTTTCTTTTCTTCTCTCAGCTATGACTTACAGTAATTTGATAAAATTATACATTTATAAACAAAATTGAAACATTTATCTTTTTCTCTCTACCTGATCCCTCCAGAATTTGGAAATTCTTAGTGAGTAAGTATTCTTATTTTCATGGCTATATAGTTGCTTGCATAAGTTCAATAAGAATCTGTTCTTCTTATAACAGCACAGAATTGGAAACACTGGTTATATTACCAAGGCTTTGACTGGAATGTCATATCTGAGAGAAACATACAGACTCGGACATAACAAGACAGCTTTTGAGGAACAAAGGTTAACTCTCTGAAATAAAGCCACTTGGAAATATTGGCCTGGTACCTTCATTATGAATTCCCAGTAACCTGGTAAGGTAGACTAAAGAATGTTACTCCCTCTGGCGGGTACAAACAACCTCAATATTTTTGGGACCTCATGAAAAGAGGAATTCACCAAAATCTGTAGGTATTGCAGGCAGAATCTGATGACAAGTTCTTGGTCTGACTTTCCTGGCCTCAAGAGGCCTTTAAAGTTCAATCTGAGATTCCTTATAAAAAGTTTCAGCAAAGCATATTTAAAAGAGCCTATATGATCAATTGCTAATCTTACTGTACTTATGTAAATAATTGGGCCAAATTTATTAAAACTAGACATTTTGTAAACCAGTGGGTCTTAATTTGGCTATTTTTGGTAAAAATGAGGGTGATTTTAGAGAGAAAAAATTATGTTTCAATAAAAATTATAGTACACATTTATAAATATTGGATTTTGGTCTGTCAATTGTCTTTGAGGTTTTTGTTTTATATCTGTAAACTCAACTAGATCCTAAATTATTCTAGTCTCCTGAAATATCTGAAATAACAAATCTCCAAACTAACGTTTTCCATTTTTTTCCATCAGTTTCACTTGAAATCATTAAAAACTGAATCTTCCCTTTTTCCTGAAGCCTTACAAACTGGAGCTGGACAACTTGATATAAACTTAAGAGTGATTCATGTCTACCGCTGTGTAAGCCACTCAGAAAGATACCTGAGTGCCCGATGACACTATCAGAGACATTCAAACTACAGAAGATGCTTTGACCCTGACTTCTAGGAATCTTGATTGGCTGCCCCCTGGGCTCAGGAGCTAGTTTATAATTTACTCCAACCATTAACCTTATTTTTTCTTTTTGTTTCTCTATGCTTCTTATTAAATACCTGGTTACTTACTTACATGATACAGGCCTAACTTTGAGAGCCCACCTACCTCACTGCCTTATTAAAAGACTTCTTCAACAAGATGGAACAACCTATGCCCTGATTCAGCAGGAAGTAGCTGGATCAGTCATCACCCGAAATCCCTCAAGATTGAGGAACGAACATAAAATGGGGGGGAATTCATGATGACCCTGATATCATTTTGCCTACAATAAACCAATCATATATGAAGTTAAAACCAAAGCACTCTTTCCCTGCTTACTCCCTGGCTACCTGGCTCCAGAATCTAATATCCACCATGGAGAAAAACAGCCAAGGTTACCCACCTGGATTCCTTATCATCTCCTCCTCCTTGCAAGCAATGTCCCAAGGCTGAATGCAGGCTGGTGGGAGAGCCCTAACCAGCAAAGCCACTGACCCCCCCCTGCCTATCTACAAGCAGCCACATTCCTCACAAACCTTTAAAATCCCTTGTCTCCTCTCTTTTGGGGAGATGAGATGAAATGCGGCAAATTTGAGGGCTCACCGTCATCTCCCAGTTGGTATCACCCGAAATAAAAATCCTTTCCTTGCCATAAGCCTGGCATTCCAGTTTTTATTTGGCTTCTCTTATGTGGCAGGTAAAGAACCTACGTTTGTAGGCAGTAACAGTATTAGATAAAGCTAGAGAAGAAGCCACCAGACTTCATGTGGAAGAGCCCAATAACACCTTTAATGTGGCTGCCCCATTAGTAGAACCAGATTGAGGAACAAAGCCTCCTCACCAGGTGAGAAAACTGAGGAAAAAGCCCCCTGGATGGTGGAAGGGATCTCTGTTCCGATGAAGATTGAAGGCGCCCTGGGGCTCCTTTGAACCTAAAACAACCTATTCATATTTGCCCCAGGTAAAATATCAGTGGGGAACAGACTGATTGATTTTGTAGTAGACACTTCTACCACCTATTCTGTTTTAAATACAAAACTGACCAAAAAGTCAACCAGGTCAACTCTTGTAACTGGGGTTTCTGGCAAAGTCTAAGATTGGTCGTTTTTAGAGCCTTTAGAATGCCAAGCGGGAGACCGAATTCTAAAGCATAGTTTCCTTTACATCCCACTTTGGGGCAGAGCTCTTCTTTGAAAACTAAATTCACAGGTAACTTTGGCTCCAGGAGAGCTAGACATACAAGTCCCTCTAGAACAATCTCTAAGATTACAGAATCTGGGAATTTCAGAACGGGAGCCACAACTATTACCGCCTGAAATCTCCGAGGAGGTAAGGCCCAATCTATGGGCAAATGGGACTCCAGGTAAAGCAAAGAATACCCAGCCAATACAAATACCATTAAAGGAAAAGACAGTCAAGCCTAATTTAAAACAGTATCTGCTCAAACAAGAAGCCCAAAGAGGCATACAACCCATTTTTAAGAAATTCCTGGAGGCAGGGCTGACTAGGCCCTGCCAGTCTCCATATAATATACCTGTTCTCCCAGTGAAAAACCTAACTCCAATGAGTACTGCTTTGTCCAAGACCTATGGGCCATCAATGAAATGGTTCAGGGCTTACACCCTGTGGTACCTAGTCCCTATACTGTATTGACGAATATACTTGGAGAATATGGTTGGTTTTCAATTTTATACTTAAAGGATGCATTCTTCTGCGTACCATTGGCTGAGGAAGCCCAACAGCTGTTTGCTTCTGAATGGCATGATCCAGAACACTAAGACAATAACACGACAATATTATTGGACTGTCCTCCCCCAGGGGTTTGAAAATTCCCCCACTTTATTCAGATAAACCCTGGCTAAGGATTTAAGTCATTTAAAACTAAAGGATGGACCACTGTTACAATATGTGGAGGACCTGCTAGTAGTGAGCCCCTCTTATGGACCGTGTTTAACAAATACCATCAAAACTCTAAATCACCTGGCTAAATGCAAATATAAAGTCTCTCAAAACAAAGCTCAAATCTGCAAACAAAAAGTCACTTATCTGGGGTTAATTATTTCTAAGGGGCAAAGGGAATTATTGCTCGACTGGAAAAAGGCAGTTGCCTGCCTGGGCCCTCCCAAAACCTGCCTACAATTGCCAGGGTTTCTGGGAATGGTCGGCTTCTGTCACATATGGATCCCTAACTGTGGACTTAAAGTAAAACCTCTATATGAGATCTTAAAAGGCTTAAACTCAGAACCTCTGGGCTGTACTAAATAATGTCAATTGGCATTTGACACCATCAAAACTAAACTGGTAACAGCCCTGGCTTTGGGTCTGCCAGACCTAGAAAAACTATTTAATCTTCACGTGCATGAAAGGCTGAGCATAAGCCTAGGGGTGCTAACCCAACAGCTAGGGGCCCTTCCGAGACCTGTGGCCTATTTCTCCAAACAATTAGAACAAATGGTAAAAGCAGGCCTCTCTGTCTCAGAGCCCTGGCTGCTACTTGTGACATCCTACAAGAGGCTGAGAAATTCACTCTAGGCCAACCCACCACTGTCTGTGTACCCCACCATGTCCTCACCTTGCTGTAACTGGCTCACCTCAGGCGGAATGAGTAGGTATCACGTCATCCTGCTAGATAACCCAAATGTCAGATTTCAAGTGATGGGGTTCAGGGCAGGCCGCCCCAAAATGTGCCACGCTGGTATGTAGATTATTTCGAGCTGAAGACAATACAGGCTCAGAAGACTCAGGAAGAACATTTGGTCTGCCCCCAAATTGCCTGAAAGAATTTAAGATAGAAGGCCTGATCCAGGAAGGAGCTAATGCCACGAGATAACCATAGTATGATGTAAAGTGGTGTGACAGGAAAGGCCCCAACAAGCCTGCCTTATGGAAATCCTGTCTCTCTCCACAGGGGGCCCAGTAAACAGTTGTCTAACAAAGGTTTGCTTGTCCATCTCCATATGAGTTGCCCTCCTCCCCTTTGAAGTCCCAAACCACTACCCCAGCATCCTCCTTTGTCTTTAGTTGAGATGATATATAAGGGGGCAACTTTGGCTATTGTGGTGGGTCGCTCAGACTTGGCTGAGTTTCTCCCATGTACATATGTCATTAAACTTTGATTTTCTCCTGCTAACCTGCCTTTCTAATTATTTGACCAGCCATAGGAACCTTAAGGGAAAGGGGTAAGGGGGAATTCTCCCTCTTCCCTACACAAGTCTCTTCAACCCTGAGTCTGGCCACCTTACTCCCCGATGAAACTTCATAAGCGACAGACCATAACTGTTTACAAGTTGTAGAAATGGTTTACTCCAGCCTACGAGACCTAAAAGATCAACCATTTGAGGACCCTGAACTGGCAGCTGTTCACAGACAGCAAGAGCTTCATGGATCGAGCTAAGAAACGTGCCAGATATGCAGCTGTGACTTTACATGAGACCTTAGAAGCCAAAGCCCTACCTCCAGGAAGCTCAGCTCGAAAGGCAGAAATCATAGCCCTAACTGAGCCTTACACCTATCTCTGGGAAGAAAGGTGAATATTTATACAGATTCCCGGCATGCATTTTCAGTGGTCCATGCCCACGGGGCAATGTGGAAAGAAAGGGGATTCCTAGCCTCTGACAAAAAAGAAGTTGAACGTGCTATAGAAATATTACAGTTATTAAAGACAGTTAATGAGCCCTCGCAAGTGGCCATAACACACTGTCCTGGTCACCAAAAGGGTGAAACCCCTATTGCTAAAGGAAACCAGCTGGCTGATCAAACGGCCAAGAAAGCAGTGAGAACAAAAGGCTGTGCCGTGATTGGACCTTTGCTTCCTCAGATAAACTTGTCTGAATATCGGCCAACTTACTCGGAAAGGGACTTAGCGCTTGCAAAAGACTGGGGGTTTAGCTGTTTAGCTCAGACCCACAGACAGGCTGGAAGACTAATGACCAAGGAATAATTCTTGTGCCTGAGGCACTCCTCTACCTGCTCCTAAATCAGACACATGAGAGCACTCATTGTGGAGAGACAATACTTTACACTGGGTTCAAAAATATATTGTGGAACATAATTTAAAAAAGACTGTGCAGCAAGGAACTAAAAATTGCATGATTTGTGCAAAACACTAATCCCAAAACTGCTCCAGGGCCTCCACAGTTAGGAGCCCTACGCACAGGGGAATGGCTGACCGAAGACTGGCAGAGGGACTTCACCCAACTGTCCTGAGCTGCTGGAAATTACCGATATTTACTGGTATTTGTGGATACCTTTTCTGGGTGGGTGAAGGCTTTCCCCGTCCGGTTGGAGAAGGCAGCTGAAGTTGTCAGGGTTCTATTAAAGGAGATCATTCCCAGATTCAGCCTGCCTAACACCTTACAGAGTGACAATGGACCTGCTTTTGTTTCTCAAGTCACTCAGCAGGTTTCCAAGACAATATTAAATATTAAATGAACCCCATATTCAGCTTGGAGACTCCAATCCACCGGAAAAATGGAAAAGATGAATCATACTCTAAAAAAGAACATTGTTAAAATCTGTCAAGAAAGTCCTCTGCCAGGGACAAAGCATTGCCTATTGCCCTCCTGTGGCTTAGGGTGGCTCCCTGAAGTGGACTTAAATTGAGCCCTTTTGAAATTTTTTATAGCTGTCGTTTTCAGGTTTCTTCTTTTTCAGGTGAATCACCTGAGACTCTAAACGACAACACACTCGCAGCTTATGTCAAATCTTTAAGTGCTATGCTAACTTCTATTCATGAGTTTGCCTCTAACAGGTCAGCTCACCCGTCTGATGTGCCGCTCCATCCCTTCCCTCCTGCTGATCAAGTACTGATGCAGACCTGGAGGGAATAAGGACCTGAAAATCTACTAGCTGCCAGATGGATGGGCCCTGTTGACATACTGCTGACCACACACGCATTTCTCAAGCTCGATATAATAAAACTGTGGGTACATCACTTTCGGATAAAGGTGGCTCCAACCTCACAGAAAAGTATATCTCGTAATAAAAGGGATACTTGGTAAGCTGAGCCGCTTAATGAGTTAAAATATGTATTCAAGAAAAAAGCTTAGCTTTTTATATTTGTTTTCTCTTCCTACCATTACCATAGCCTGGAAAAACAATGCTTTTAGTCTGTATCGCTCAGGCTATTGCATTCTCTACTAATGTCACTAACTGTTGGATTTGCCATCCCAAGCCTGCTTCCATTTTTGATAATGGGGATCCATTGGTCCACCCCATATATAATTTTTCCCAAGTTTCCTCCAGGTTGGACCAAAAGCCCAAAACCAAAAGAGTTCTATACCACGTTAAAATAGCCCAGTTCTCAACTGAAAGACAGGGGACTCTTCTCTGCCTCACTATACCCTTAAAGAGAAAACAACACAACATAAACATAGCATATGTTATGTCTTCTCCAGAAAGCAATATGTTGCCCATGTGTGCAACATCCCCAATTGAAATCCTTGCATATGGATTTTGTCAGCAAGAATTAAGAAATTCCTTGCTTTGTTTTCAAACAAGAGCTCTCATCCATGGACTCAAGTATTAGACACTAAGGCTCCATAGATAATTCAACCAAAAAGGGTGCTCAATGTAACCTCTGGCAACAATGTTACCCTACATTGTGCTTTAACTTCTACTTCTCCAGTGAGCCCTGTTATCTGGTTTGGAGAAATTGAAACAGGCTGAGAACTGTTCTTCCATTTTAATGGGCACCATTTCCCCTGGGTCACAACTGTTGCAGATATCACTAAAAGAAATAATTTGGACTTTTCAATCCATGTTAGCAATGTCACCTCCCTGGATGCTGGATTTTATTTCTGTATAAAATTTCAAAAGGGCAACCCAGATATTATGATGAAATCTGGCATAGGTACACAACTCACAAACACCAAACCATCCTTGTCTGTAATACAAATCACCCCTAGAGAACCTACAGACTCAAATTTTCCAGGTCACAATTGGGTGGAAAAGTCTGCACTGGCTATCAGCAGAGACACTGACCATATGTATTGTCCCACGAAGGATATATATTCATATGCAGTCATAATGGAATACCCTGGACACACAAGTGTCTGTGGAATCCAGCAGACTCAAGACAATGTCTACTGGGCACCTTAACAATATCTTCTAACTTATGTTCTAATGAAGAAACTAAACATTGGACAAGCTTCCTAAAACTGCTCACTAGAGTCAGCCGAGATTTGCCCAGTGGAATTCCTGATGGAGAGGCTTATTTCTTTGGGTATAGTCTCTTATGTTGGTGGAGAGTTGCAGCCCACCAACATGTTCTTCGAAACTTATCTCGTACTCTTGAAATTATAGCTAGTGAAACTGCTACCTCTCTCGCTAATTTACAAACCTGTCTTCACTCTTTAGCTAAAGTAGTCCTGGATAACAGAATAGCTCTAGATTACATCCTTGCAGAACAAGGTGGTGTATGCATGGTAGCTAACACCACCTGCTGCATTTATATCAATACTTCTTCCCAAATAGAAACCAGGTTTAATAAAATAAGAGGGGACCAGCCTGGTGGTACAGTGGTTAAGTTCGCACGTTCCGCTTTGGTGGCCTGGGGTCTGCAGGTTTGGATCCTGGGTGTGGACATGGTCACCGCTCATCAAGCCATGCTGTGGCAGGCATCCCACATATAAAGTGGAGGAAGATGGGCACGGATGTTAGCTCAGGGCCAGTCTTCCTCAGCAAAAAGAGGAGGATTGGTAGCAGATGTTAGCTCAGGGCTGATCTTCCTCAAAAAATAAATAAATAAATAAATAAATAAATAAATAAATAAATAAAATAAGAGAACAAGCTGCCTTATACAAATGACCTTAAATCATCAAACTCCTTTCCTGTCAGGAACAGGTTATTGGTTTACTAACCTTTTCTCCTGGATACCGGTGGGAATTCAATCCGTTCTTATGGGTATCATAGAAGGTGGCCTAACACAAATATTGATAGATTACTAATATATTTAACCATTAAAATTGTAATAAAAAGTATATCCACCTTAACCACCCAGGCTTCCAAGTCAATAGCGCAACAGTTCCACTTAGGCACTTCCCGTGGCTCATTTTAAAAAGAGAGTAAATCTCTTCCATGCCATGGTCTCCTTATGCCACCCAACTTCAACAAGTAAGTAGCCAGACTGGACATGATGGTCCTGTTCCCTACACCAGCATATGATTATTCCAGGGGGTGCAAGTGATATGGGGGAAATTGTCAGCACTGCCTGAATAGCTAAGATAAATACAGCCAATGGTTAACATGGGTTAGCAAAAGGGAAGCCATCTTATAGAGGGGAACCATGTTAGGACTATAAATGACCCTGATTTACAAGACACCTCCCCCTTTTTCTTGTCAGCAATGCTTTAGTTTGCATGCAGCCTAGATAAGTACACACCTGCCTGTGAGAAATAAGCATGCTGTGCTATTTTTGTAGCCTTGGTTTATACGTAGACCTCCCTGTTTTGATAAGATAATAATTGTGTTCTTTCAGTTTTCCCAGGATGTAACAACCTTTGGTAAAAAGCTCTTCTGCTGGTATCTGTCACTGGTGACGAGAGAAAGGGATGATCTGAAGTCTCAAGGACTACAACACCAGACGGTCAACATTCCGAGCCCCTCCCACTTCAGCCCATTTGCCCTGTAGAACTGCTTCAAGATTTTGTAGTTTTAAGATGGTTCTTTAGGACACTGGTCCACCATCTTCCCCCTTCCTAGCAAGCTGTAATAAAAAGACCCTTTCTCTGCTACCATCTTGCCTCTTGACTGTTGTCTTGTCTTTGGGAGTAGAACACCCCTTTTGGCAGTTACAGCATCCCCCTCACCTTTGCCAAAATGGGGGCAGATAGTTGCCTCCTTTACTCCCAAACAAAACTCTGGAAGGTTCCCACATGGGCATAAGTGTCCCAAGGCAATGGACCTTACTCACTATGGCAAACTGATTTTATCAGGCTCACTGCTGCCTTTTGCTGGAGCTGGTAGGTATTCAACCACCATGACCAATACCGTCACTGGCCTCCTGCTGGCTGCTCTCTCCAGAAATGCTGCTTCCCATTATGTAATCTCCTTCTTAACCAGGTATGCATTCATTCATTTGGCCTACCAAATATCACAGATTCAGATCAAGGTACTCTTTTCACCTTCCAAGTTGTTCAGTCATGGGCTCTAGAATGTGGAATCTTGTAGAATTTCCACCTAGCTTACAGGCCCCAAGCAGTTGGACATATAGAAAGCCACAACGGCCTACTCAAAGACATCCTCCTCAAGCTTTTAAACAATAAATGATCCCCTAATGGACAGAAATTTTACCCCAGGCTCTAACACTGCTTAGTTGCTAGCCCTCAGCTCTCCAAACATGCCACATCAACTACCAGTCTCATCCAAAGACTCCCGTATAAGTATCTACAGCGAACCCCCACTCCTTTGACAATAGAGAGGATGTCATTCACATTTGCTCAGCAGAGAAATGCTTTCCTTACCATTTTGGTTTTCTGATTATCTTGTCATCTTCCACATGCTGGCAACCTATCAAGAGAGGATTGTGCAATATGACCCTCTTGTAATAGAGAAACCGAAGGGACAAACTTCTACCAAATTGTTTAGAGATCATGATTATACAGATTTTATTGGCCCAAATAATGGCCCAGTACCAGCTTCAAAGCTAAGACCACTGGCTTTGCCTCACTATTTGGGTTATAAAGCCTGGTTAATTAAACTAAATTTGCTAAATATTTTGCAGAAGATTGAAATTATGTTCCCGCCCAAGGGGGGGTCCTCTGCTTACCGCAAGACATGCCAATAGTCAAGAGGCAAGGTGCTAGGAGAAAAAGGACTTTTTATTACAGCTTGCTAGCAAGAGGGAAGATGGCTGACTCATGTCCAAAAGAACCATCTTACAGACCAAAGACTACAGGCCAGTTATGCACTGCGCTGCTCTCCAGGTGGCAGAGGTGGCTGGTCTCTGGGTGGGGCCTCCTTCTGGTCTCTAGGTGGGGGCAGACATCTGGTCCCAGTTCCTGACAGTCCTCTGTTTTACTGGATATGCATCAGAGAATAGAGCAACACTCTATGGCTATCAGCATAGGCTCTCTGCCAGGGGAGGAGGGGTGTTCATCACATTCTTAGAGACCTCAAAAGAACAAAGTTATCATCTTAAAACAGCTGGCAGGGGCCACAAAATCTACAGCGCTTGTCTGGGCTGGTTAATCAGAGGTCATTTAAAATTACAAAATGGTTTCTTTTCTACAAAATGTCTTTCCCTATGTCAACCTAGTGTTGAGCTGGTATCAATTATAGCTGTCAACCTTGTGTCGAGACGGTATCAATTGTAGCTCCGGGACCCACTAGTGGAACTCTGTGGACCTCAGAAAGAGGAGAAGAGGTCCTTTACCTAGTAGTTGCCAGTAGCATTAGGAAATGAAATCCAAAAAGAACTCCAGGATCTAGCAGCTGCTGACAGCAGATGCATGCCAGGGCCCTACTGCACCTTAGATGAAGAGGTAAACAACTTTTTGCTCCAAAGCAACTGCACACTGAGCCCCTATAAGTTAGTCAAATGCAAGTGCTCTCCTTGGTTGTGGCTATTACTCTTATTGAGCAGATCCTGGGTAATAGGGTTGCTAGTAGACCCCTTGGGCCTAACCCTGCCTCAGGAGATGTGCTGAAACAAAATCAGCCAGGTGCACAACTGCACCACGGGATGGTTGAGTGCCAGGTGCTGGCAGGCCCTGTTGGAAGGTTTTCTTCCAGTATGCCACAGGGCATAGATTCTGACCCAGAGTTCATCTCCTTCTACATTAATTGGTACCAATAGAAGTGATGCTTAGACAAGTCACTCCCTCATTGTACCACACCTCAAATCACATTCCAGGCAGAATGGCCCTCCCACTGTAACCAAATCAGAGCATCTGGCTGTCAAGTTTTGTGCTCTAATGATCTTATTATAGTTTTAATGGGGTGATCTCTGGATTATAGAGCAGCCATCCACAAAATGCCCCTGCAATTAGCGCATCAATGTGCCCAGAATCTAAATGCACTGTGGATAGAGCCCCACAAAGCTTGGTCATGGACATCTCATGCTCATTTGCAAGGTGCACCCCGATGATCCAATAGAGCTCACTCAGATCCGCTTGACTAGCAGTAGAGCCCATACTTGTAGTTCCATCCTGAGCCAGGCCTCTAGCACATATCCTCAGAATTTACCACCAGCCAGCCACTCCTACCCTGCTTGGATCTCCACCTGGGAAGGCCACTCTCCCCTGGGCTGGCCTCTGCTACCCCCAAGCACACCAGTTCCACAGACAACATCACCACCCTCTGAGAGCTCACCATTGAAGATGACCATGCCTCAGACAGTGATACCACAACCCAGAGAATAATGAAGGAAACCGTGTGTCCCAACCTCACTGGACAGTAGGTTTTCTCCCCACAGATTGCCTCGCACCAGGAGGGAAATGACTGTGTTGATTGTCAACCCTGAGGCCGAGTTGCAAAAAGGCCTACAATTGGTCAACCCTGAGTACCCTATAGAATACTATTTTTCTGAAATAGCTGAGTGCTCTGCCTCTATCAAAATGCTTGCAAAACTGAGTCAGTTCCCTGCTGTCTGCCTGCAGCACTAGACATTTCACCTTTATGGCAAGCCAAGCAATGTATTCTGAACCACAATAGCAGACCCCACGGTCAGGGACCTCTCACTGCTGTGTTCATTGCTCAGTAGGCTAGATTGCAGCTTTTGCCTTCTACCCGAAACATCCACAACAGATCCTACTCCCCTCGTTATTACCACCACCACCGCCGCCAGCACCTCCTCCGTACCCAAAATTCCCACCTCCGCTCCTCTCTACATCTTATCCATAGGCCCCTCCCTATTGTATGCCATGACCCTGCCCCACACCACAACCAAGTGGACCAGATCCAACATGACAAATATATTGTTGCAAACCTCCAAGATAGCAGCCCAGGACTTGCAAGTAAAATGACGCTGGATCTGTTGTCATGCAGGGCCAGACCTACAGCCCCATGTCAATATCCTGCAGCTGTTCCGAATGATCAGCCCCTTGTGCTAATTCCCTCCAAAACATCTTGAGTCTCATTTAAGCTAGACCAAACCCCTAAACTAGACTCCAAGCAGGGCACCTCGTGCTCTCCTTAACAGGTATTAATTTGACAGATTCATGATAGTCCATTTTCTCTCTGTTGTTCAGATTGGGTAATTTCTGTTGTTCAGTCTTTAAGTTCACTGACTCCTTCCTCTGTTATTCTCATTTAACCCATCCAGTGAGATTTTCATTTTGATCATTAACTTCTAAAATTTCCTTTTAGTCCTTCTTGATATCTTCTAATTCCTTGTTTAACTTTATAATTTTTCCACTTGTTTTAAGCTTGTGCATAATTTCTCATCCAAACATTTTTAAGATGACGGCTTTAAAATCCTTGTAAGATAATTCTGACACCTATGTCATCTTGGCATTGGTGTCTTTTGGTTGTATTTTCTCATTAATGTTGAGATTTTTCTGATTCTTGATGTGACGAATGATTTCTTTTATTGTGTACTAGACATTTGGGGTATTATGCTAAGAGACTCTAGATCTCATTTAAATATCGTTTTGCCCTGACTCCCTGAATACCATGCCAGGAGGAGAAGGGGGATCCTACCTTGTTACTGACAGATGGGTGTGAAGTTCCAGGTTCTCTTCCTGGCTTCATTGACGTCACACGGGGGAAAGAGTGCTTTGTGATCTCAGGGTAGGTATAGAAATTCAGGCTCAAAAATATTAAATGGAGAAAATGTAGTCTTTTCAATAAATTGTGCTGGGAAAATTGGATGCTCACATGTAAAAGAATGAAATTTGACCCCTATCTTACTCCACTCACAAAAATTAGCTCAAAATGGATTAAAGACTTACATGTAAGACACGAAACTAGGAAACTCCTAGAAGAAAACAGGAGAAAAGCTCCTCAACATGAGTCTTGGCAATGATTTTTTTGAATATGACACCTAAAGCACAAGAAACAAAATGAAAAACAAACAAGTGGGACTATGTCAAAATTAAAAGCTTCTGCCAGCAAAAGAAACCATCAACAAAGTGAAAAGACAACCTATGGAGTGGGAAAAACATTTGTGATGCATATATCTGATAAGGGATTAAAATCCAAAATATATAAAGAATTCATACAACTCAACAGTAAAAAACCAAATAACCCAATTAAGAAGTAGGCAAAGGACCTAAACAGACATTTCTTCAAAGAAGATATACAAATGGCCAACAGGTAAATGAAAAAATGTTCAACGTCACTAGCCATTAGGGAAATGCAAATCAAAACCACAATGAGATGAGATATCACCTCATACATGTTAGAAGGGCTATCATCAAAAAGACAAGAGATAAAAACTGCTGGCAAGGATGTAGAGAAAAGGGACTCTGGCGAACTGTTGGTGGGAATGTAAACTGGTACAGCTGCTATGGAAGACAGTATGGAGGTTCTTCAAGAAATTAAAAAGAGAACTATCATCTGATCCAGCTATTCCACTTCTGGGTATATATCCCAAGGAAATGAAAACACTAACTCAAAAAGACGTCTGCACCCCTATGTCCACTGCAGCATTATTTACAATAACCAAGACATGGAAACATTGGAAGTGTCCATCAATAGATGAATGGATAAAGAAATTGTGGTACATACAATGAAATATTACTCAATCATAAAAATTATGGAAATCCTGCCATTTGCAACAACATGGATGGACCTTTAGGGCCTTATGCTGAGTGAATTAAGTCAGAAAGAGAAAGACAAATAGAGTGCAATGCCACTTATATGTGGAATCTAAAACAAACAAACTCATAGAAGGAAAGATCATATTTGTGGTTATCTGAGTGAGGCAGAGGATGAAGAGGGGAGGAATTGGAGAAAGGTGGTTAAAATGTACAAATTTCTGATGCCGGCCCTGATATCAGTTCCCCTACATTAAACCCAGCATATGTGGGGTTAAAACCAAACCACTCTTTCCCTGCTTACTCCCTGGGTCCAGAAGCCACTATCTGCCAGGGAGACAGACATGGTCAAGTACAGCCACCTGGATTCCTTATCATCTCCTCCACCTCCCTGCAAACAGCGTCCCAAGGCGGAATGCAGGCTGGTGGGAAAGCTCTGACCCACGAGGCCATAGACTGCCCCCCATCCCTACAAACAAAAACATTTCTTGCAACCTTTAAAACTCCTCACCTCCCATCTTTTGGGGAGATGAGATGAAATGAGACAAATTTGAGAGCTTACTCTCGTCTCCCAGCTGATATCATCTGAAATAAAAATCCTTTCCTTGCCATAAGCCTGGCGTTCCAGTTTTTATTTGGCCCTTCTGGTGTGGCAGGTAAAGAAACTATGTTTGTAGCCACTAACACTTCCAGTTACAAGATCAATAAATACTAGGGATGTAATGTACAGCATGATGACTATAGCTAACATTCTGTATAATATATTTGTAAGTTCTTAAAAGAGTAAATTCTAAGAGTTCTCAGCACATGGAAAAAATTTTATTTTCTTTCTTTTGCTTGCTCTTATTATCATATTGTGTGAGATGATGGATGCTAACTAAACTTACTGTAGTAATCATTTCACAATATATGTAAGTTAAACCATTGTGTGTACACCTTAAACTAACACAGTGACGTATGTCAATCATATCTCAATAAAACTGGGGGTATAAAAAAGTTCAGGCTCCCCACTAGGCCTCTGCTTGCACAACTCTGGCTGAGAGAGGACAGGCACCTTGTCGCTGTTCCCACATGGCCTCCACTGACATCAGGAAGGTAGGGGTGCCTCATTACAGCTGGGCAGCGGTGAAAGTCCCAGCATTCCTCTTAGCCTCTTCTTCCGGTAATACCCTGGCAGAGAAGGGGAGGGGTGCCTCATTACAACTGGGTGGGGTGAAAGTCCAGGCTCTCCATATAGACTTCACTAATAGCACAATATGTATGTGGCTTATTACTGATAGACAGTGGTAAAAATCCTGGCTCCCCTGTAGGCTTCCTCTGACACAGCTCTGAAGGGTATAGGGGTGCCTCATTGCAGCCAGGCAAGAGTGGTAGCATAGTCTCCCCACTCAGCCTTTGCAGCCTGACATAGGGGTAGCGGCACAGAATTCTTCTGTGGTGTTTGACTTGAGTAGTGTGGTTATTACTCACCTGTTCTGTGTAGCTGTGCTGCCCTTTCCTGTTCCCTTGGGTCGAGAAAGCATGCTTTCCTTAGGATACTTTTGTCTGTGCTTATTGGTGTTTCCCAGTTTCCAGTTTCTCCAAAACCCACTTCTGAATATGCTAGGCAAAAAGAAAACCCAGGGAACTCACCACTTTGTCATTGCTTAGTCCCAAGGCCCGTAGCCCATCTGCGTTCTTCTCTCCACCGTTCAGAGTCTTATATTTGTCTGTAGCTGTACTTAGCAGGAGGAATAGGGAGAATTGTATCTACTCGATCTTGTCCTGGAATGAGAAGTCTCTCACCACAAATTTTTAATATCTTTTTGACATACATTAAAATATTGTGCACTATCCTTAGATAATTATACCATCTTTATTTAATATCAATTAAATTTGGTAAGAAAAAGAAAACTAAACTAAAACAACGGGTGTGAGATTAATTTTGTTAAGCAAAAAAAGTACAGATTTTTTCAAAAATTTCATAGGAAATTGCATATATGTATATTTCCCATGCACACACACACACCGTGTCACATACACACATATTTGTACAAAAATAAAATGGAAACTGTCCATGTATCAAGACTCAGGGGGTCTTCCTAGACTTAATCAAATATGGAGACTAACATGATTACCATAGGCCACGCTTCACTCTCAGATTCACTTAGAAGGATATCAGACAGCAATCAAAGCATGCCAACGGGACAGCATCAGATGTTTCTCATCAGTGAGAGAAGTTCTTGAAACAGTCCATAATGCAGTTCAGATGCTAGTCTCCCTGCCCAGCCACCCTCAAGTGACAGCTTAGGTACAAGAAGACGAGTTTACACCTCTGGGGGTTGACTCCACGCTGACTTAGAATCATCATCCCCCTTGAAACCAGTACCTCTAGCAACAACTCCGTGGGCAGAGCTTCCAGACTCTTTGTAAGGGTACACCTACTTATAAGGGTCCCTGCATTCAGAGATGCTCAAACTATGAGTTTGTTGTTATAGTTCATCAAATCTTTCTCTCACACAAGATACAATTTACCAAGCAAAGGTTTGTTTAGGAATCTAGCTGACATTTCTTTTGTATCAAGTTTCCAGAAAGCCACTAGAAAATTAGCCTAAGATTATATTTGTTGTGGGGAAGTAGAAAGAGTGTTAAACATCTATCCACAAGAATCAAAGTGATTTACAGTTAATTTTTTCCTTTTTTAAGCATCATTTCGTTTTTGAAATTATTTAAAGGAAACATTCCATATTTTGTGTTCTTATCAAAAAAGGCATGGTGACTACTCAGTATAAAAAGACTTTAAAGGTTTTTAAATTGCAAATCATTTAAGCAACCTAATTAGATCAAACATACCCGGGAATTTTTGAGTGTGTATATAAGGAAAAACTTAGTTAAAGCACTTGAATTAAGAAATCTTTGATCTTTCATAGGTCGTCTGAATACTCAACGTCAAAAGCATTTACGAAGAATGAAATACTACTGGCCACAAGAGGGAAGCCTAGTTCCACTTTTACAATGCATTAGAAAAACAGGAGAGAGATTTCCTGAGAACTTTTGAAATATTCACCTACAAACTCAGTGTACAAGACAAAACAACTGTCACCCCCACCTGAGGTGGCATCTGTGGTGGGAGTGCTTTTAGTGTTTTGAATGGACTTATTCTTGGACCCCACATATTACTGGCTACAGAGTTAGAGACTTGATTTAGAATACCACTGTTCCCACTTTCTAGCCTTGACCAAGATACCAGAGTCCTTTATAACCCAGTTTTCTCAGAATAAATTGAAATACAATTGTTATCTGATGAATGAAATGCTAAGATTTAGTGTTATATATTATTAGTAGTATTTTTAATTGGTGAGAGATAAAGTGTGTATCAAAAAAAGGAATTTCAGTAAAACCAATAACAATCCTCTGGCCTATTTCTCATCTTCCTTTCCACCTCAAAAATTTCAAAATTCAGGGGCCAGCCCTGTGGCCTAGCAGTTAAGTTCAGCACTCTCTGCTTCAGCGGCCTGGGTTTGTGGCTTCAGATCCCAAGCATGGACCTACACCACTCATCAGCCATGCTGCGGTGGTGACCCACATACAAAATAGAGGAAGACTGGCAAGACGTTAGCTCAGGGCTAATCTTCCTCAAGCAAAAAAAGAGAAAGATTGGCAATAGATGTGAGCTCATGGCTAATCTTCCTCTGCAAAAAAAAAAAAGTTTAAAAGTTCAAAGTAACTTCAGAAATCCAAAATATGTGAGATTAAGTTTCCTTCTGACACTCTGTGCTTGGCCCATGCTACACTCAGTGTGAATAAGAGCCACCTTCTCCTCATGATTTCAATTTTTATGTGAAAATTGCCTTCCTTCATTTATGACATTTAGACTTAAAACTTTAACTACTTAAGTACTTTTTTGATCATTTTCTACCACTTTCCTCATCCTATTCCAGCCAGTCAGCAGGCCTAGTGATTCATTCTTCACATTTCTTAACTTTTCATCTTTGCACTTGTTTTCTTAAGTTCTCTACAATGAATGTTTAGCATGTTTGAAACCCAGCTCCTTGGCTGTGATTGCTGACCACATAGATTAAACAATCATCTTGAAGTTTTCAGCTTCTTACCCTCAACTATACCCTTTAGAAACGGGTAGATTTAGAAGAAGGCTGTTATACAGACACTCTAAACAATCTTCAGAACGAGCAGACATCATGCTCAGTGGATAAACATTTCCAAATAACGCTACATATGCCCAAAGAAATGCTGGCAGGAATGACTGCACTATTGTGAGGATAGAGTCAGTTCTTAAAACTCCAGCCCCTTAATTCCCTCCTGACTAAAGAAAAGGGCCCGTATAGAAAGCCTGCTGCTTTCCTCTGAAAGAATACTCTTCAGTGCTAAGCAGTTCTATGTGGTACATGCTCCAAGAGCAAATATCTTTTAATAACTTCGAAGTACTCTAATGCTGTAATGCTGAATAATTTGATAGAGCACGTAACTGCGTGAAGCCTCAAATACCAATTTTATGCTTGGAACAAAGAGCAGGAGACTTACAAGAGATCGAAAGAAACTCAGATGTATTCCTTAGAGAAACTCCTGTGTAATGCTTAATCTAAGAAAAACTGTTTTATATGCCTACTCTTCTCTATCACCCTGGAGGAAACTAGACTAAAAAACATACCTTATGTTGCTAATTCCATGTTCATTTATTTCATTGTATTACAGTTATGTCTACGTGACTAATGTCGGACATTGACTGCTATTTACACTTCTCCATATAGCATGTTTATTTGTTTGTTTGTGTATGTTCCTTCCTTGGTTTCACCTAATGGGTCATTAGTGCAGATATAGCTATGGACATGTAAGCTATTCCTTACCTCTTTTGAAGATTTCCAAATGGGAAAAACATGTTTCTAATATTCTCTGTCCATTGACCAAAGATGGTCAGAAAGTATAGAAGGGAGCATATTCGCTATACCTTTGTATAGATCACCTCTTTACTATTAACTCTATTCTCTACCCCTAAAGCATGTGGGAAAGGGAATAACTTACTTGCCTGGCATTTAGCAAAATTGTTTTCTAGGGGACCCAAGAGTTTGCTTTACCTGCCAGGAAGCTGGGTGGTTGAGGACAATGGAATCTGTCCCTGGCCCCACCCAGGAAACCTAGAGGGTGGGGTAGAAGGACAAGCTGGTGGCAGATCCTGGAAAGGGTGGCTGTGCTGGGAATAGTCTGCACTCCTAGAGTTGTAGACACAAAGGATGTTTCAGTGTTTCCTACACACCACACACAGACCGTGAAGGAATCTGAAGAGCCTACTAAAGCTCCCACAAGAGAAAAGCGGTGCTGTGAACATCATCCAGACACAGAGAACAAACATTTTATTTTCACTAAGACAATTCTTGCCTGTTCCTCTTCATCCCTCTCCGTGAACCGGCCTCAGTTAGAGCACGAGGAAGAAGGAGAACCAAGCTCTTTCCTGCCTGCAAAAATTTCCAGCACAAGATAGGAAAGGAGCTAACTTAAATCAAATTGGGACTTTTGATTATTATAGTACCAAACAATCTAATCGCTGGATTAAGGCATGTTTGTGAAACTGAAATGAATTATAAGATGGTCTGTCAATTAAAATTGAGGAAATAATTCATGTAGTTTGCTACAATTCCTATACAATAGCAAGAGAATGCTCCTCTAAGGAGAATATGTAAAGGGACAACAGCAGACCCAAGCAATTTCAGTTTAATTAAAAGTTTCATTTAGCACTTATCCAACCTAGCCGTTACAACTGTATACTTAAGTGTTCATTCTAAGGAGAAGATGGAAACAACTTTGCATGAGAAGTGTCCTATATGCCCAGGAATTGTGCTGGCTCTGGGGTGGCAAAGATGATAGATGGAGTTGGAAGTGGCTCTGAAAATAAGTTGCTAGAATGTCTAAAGAACAGGAGGAGGTGCTGAGAGAGTCAATCAAACTGTTGATTGGCCATAAAAGGGCTGCCTTGAAGGCAACCACTCTTAGGCTTCTTTGATGATTTTTTAAACTAATCTTTTCCAGTCTCTCAATTAGCAAGTTCAGCTTGTGCCTTTTAGAACAGACAAGAAAATTGGGAGTCATAGAACAATCAGACTATAGATGCTCAAGTTATAGTAATGGAACCTGTGGTTGGCTGGCAGAGAAATATTCTGAGATATGGATTTGAAGTTTCCAAAACTGCCCCCCCACACACAAATACAAGTGTGTGCATATATACGTATATGTATGTATACACATGTATATATATATCATATATTATATGTAAGGAAATGCAGATAGATAGATAGGTAGATAGATAGATAGACAAATAGATGGATATGAATTTACTTATTTGCAAAGACTACTCACACAAAGAAGGATGATTTCACACCACTGGGGGCCAGCACGAAGAGTACTCTGGTCTTTAAAACATTAGATTTCAGGTGGAGGTGAAGAGAGAATTAATCAAACTCTCAAACTGTCATCGTCTCAGATTAGAGATGAGCCCAAACACCATAGAAACTTTCATTCACACAGAACATGATAGGAAGGCCCCTTAACCCACCATTTTAGTACACTTGTTGATATCAACAATTGGCAGTTTTCACTCTGATGGAGACTTATTTTGGCATAGCTAGCTTCTGCCCCCTCTCAGGATGGGGAGGAGAAATAATACAGAGCAAGAAAAGTTTCCTACTTGGGGGTTTGGGAAGGAAATGCCTAGATCAATCTTCCCTCAGCAACTCTGGCAGGAAGTCCTCAGTAGGAGAAATATCATGAAGACTCTGAGTGTTGAAGGGGGAAAGGTAGAAGAGAAGCTGAAAAAGGGGCTGGAGATTCTCAGAACTCAAATCACACAAACACGAAGTAGCGAGGTCCCAGACTTGACCTGGGTCCAATGTGAAAGCTGTCTCATTTCCAAACCCTAATCTGTTACCCCCAAATTATATTTTCTCTGGGTTTAAGTTTGATACTATAGGGAGAACCAGTGACCTATATATATATTCACATTTAGTAATTTTTTAAAAAATTCCCATCCACTTCTATGGTCTGTCCATACCATAGGGAATAGAAGTAAGAATATTACATTTCCCAGGCTCTCCATCCCCAGGTTTCTGAACGTGGCCTACATTCTGTAGTGAAACTTCATGTTATGAGATTTGGGAGGTGGCAGGTAGGCTGAAGCCATCTCGTGGAGTGGATACAAGAGTTTCACAGACAGGAGCCTTGGCAGCAGCCTTGTGTTCCCAAGACGTTCCACCCCCTCACGGCTCTAAAGGAGCTGTGATGTCAGGAGTGATTTCCTACAGGTTCCTGATCTCTTAAAGTTAGGGGTCTGCACTGACTTCCTAACAGTTTTAAGGTATAATTCCCTATAATAGGGAAGAATTCTAATGAACAATTCTGTTTAGAGTGTCTACAGAGATTTCTATTTGCTCACTGAACTCTGACTAGTGCAGTGACTCGTCACCATTTAATGTTACCAAAAAGACCTCATTCAGGTGCCCTCAGAAATCCCCTCAAACACACAGGAAGCTAAAGTTTAGGAAGAGAACAGGGAACCATGAGCAGCGTCCGAATAGGAACTTCTCTCCTATCACAGACAAAGGGAACTGAAAGTCTTTTTTAAAGTCTCCCAAATTTAGTAATCTCATGAGGAGGACCAATCAGTGCTTCAGGACACAACAATATCATAAGTTGCTGAGCAACACTTCAGGTTGAAGGTGCTATTATGACATGTAAAGTATTTTTCTGTAAAATACCTCTGACCTTACCATATATTTCTTGAGCACCTCGTAAGAATGAGGCATTATGGCACCCAGCAAAGGGCAGGCATAGGAAAATTATACTTGGTTTTGCCTTGGAAAGAGGAGATGACAAGCCTGAATCACAGGATCAGACTCTTAGCAGAGACAGATATGATAGAGCTTTCACCTGGTCTAAGCCCCCGCTTCCAGGAAATGTGTTCCTTAACAATTTTAGGGCAGAACCATGCCGTGGGTCTCCTCCAAGTGACCTAGAAGTCAGTGTCAGAGGATGTTCAAAGCCCTCAGGATGTTTGCCCTCAGGATTTGTCACGGCAGATTAAGACCTCAACATAACAGTGTGGAAAATCCACATTGAGTATGTGTGTCATGACTGACATTGAGTAGTGAACTCACCATCTGATGGGCTGCCTCACTGCCAGGTGGCTCTTCCTTGGAAGTGTTTACGTAGTTTAATTTTCCTTTCTATTGCACTGCATTTTCAGAAACATGAGGGTCAGAATGTCGCAACTTTAGGTATTCCGTTTTTTTTTTCTCCCCAAAGCCCCCCAGTACATAGTTGTGTATTCCAGTTGTAGGTCCTTCTAGTCCTGCCATGTCCGATGCCGCCTCAGCATGGCTTGATGAGTGGCACTAGGTCTGCGTCTAGGATCTGAACTGGTGACATTCTGGGCTGCCAAAGTGGAGTGTGTGAACTTAACCACTCGGGCATGGGGCCGCCCCCCAGTATTCTCAATAATGAGTGTCAAAATTAATTCTTCGGATCAGAACTTCAAAAATTGTATGACACGAGGAGAACTTTCATAGTCTTATGACATGAGGGAAGTAAAGGTAAAACCCTCCTGCAAGTTATTGTCTCTAGCGTTCCCAGTGAAATAAGCTCTGCCCAATTTACTCCACCATGTTCATTGACCTGAGTCTTCCAATGAGGTGAGTCCCAACAGTGTCCAATCTCTGGTCATATTTGAGATGGTAGGGACTAGGAAGCTGTACCCCCCCTTACAGTCCACTGTTTCCAGGAACCACTAGCCATGTTCCAAGGTGTAGCTTTCCATCCCTCTCCAGCATTGGGAGTGTTGAAATCCAGAGTTTCTACTCTGATGTTCTCTAAATATAGTGCAATGCCGGGGATCCCCAGCTCTTGGGCTGAGTGGCCATATGGGAGTCTAGGACACTAGAGAAACCTGAAGCAAGGAAGCTTCTTAAGTGAAGCTCTGTCACTCAATCCTGCCAAGACTCAGGCATTCTCCATAGCCTGACAATTTACCTTCTCTTTAGATGATTTGTTGTCCCTTAAATAAACTCCCCAGCTGTCACAGCACAGAGGCATGTCTGTCATTAACTCTCACTTTAGGGAGTTGGGACTGATACTATTCTCACTAATGTGTTTCAGGTATACCCCTTTTTAGAGCTTGGATTGGGATGGTAGAGTCTGGGAGTGATTGCCCAACATTCTCAACTCGATTTTTTCTTGTTTTTATTTGGCTGTGTGATTATTTGATTAAGAACTTTACTTTTTTTTAAAAAAATTAGTTTATTGAGGTCATATTGGCAAAGGAAACTAAACTTTACTTTTTTATCTAATGAATGAAGTGTTTCCTTTCCTGAGCCCTTTACAAGAGTCCTTCCCTTAGCAACAGATGTGTCATCTCCAAGAATTTTTCTGATTGGCTGAAGCTCAACTGATTTGAATTCTAGTCAGTCAGACGCTATCACACCCTACACTCTCTTTTCTTTTATTCTTGTCTGTGCTGTCTCATTCTTAACCTCTGCTGACCCCCATCAAAGCACCCAAGAAGAAAATGGCCATAAGTGGAGTCCCTATGCTGGGACTTTTCATCACAGCTGTCCTGATGAGCTTTCAGGAATCACGGGCTGTTAAAGGTAAGTGCTGAGAGAATCAAAACTAGGGACAACAAGGTCTGAGAGGAGTGGAGAATGAACTGTCGACACTTGCAAGACAATCTTTAGAGTGAAGAAAAGTGCGACAGGTATTATGTGGGTCTAAATCTAAAAGTACAATAAATTGTAGTTCGAAGAGCTTTCTCCTCACCACAGATTGAAGTAAGTCTAATTTACTTTAGAGGAGCAAAACTGAGATGTATGTTGATTACTACCACTGACTTTGAGATAAGTCAGACTTGAGGGGGAAATATTTTCTGACAGGCATTAACAAGCTACCTCTCCAGGCTTTAATTTTTTTTTTTTCTGGAAAATTAGGAAAATTAAAAACCTCACATAATTTTGTGAGGATTAAATGAGAAAAAGCATGAGGAGTTCTTGGCACCTATTCTTAGCTGAAGACATGGTAGTTATTTTTTTGGTGTGAGAATCCTGTCAGCATATTTTGAGCACAGACATTTTATTGAAGATCACTAGGAACGAAAGTCACCAAAAAGCAATAATCTACCCAAGGGAGGGGGAAGGACGGGTACGCTGATATGAATTGCACTTAATTTACTGCCTCTTGGGACAGTGATAGTCCCCACTACAGTGGATCTTACCATGATCTTTGGTTACTATTACTAAGTGATATCCCCACGAGAGTAGAAAAATGGGTAAAGTGGAGAGTCTGCTATTCTGCAATCTCCAGAGCAAACTGTTGTGAAAAAATATTCTTCACTCAGAGTGATCCCTACAGAGGGTGGCAGGTAGACTGGAAATAAAGAAAGTAATAACCCAGCTTCAAGACCCATGATGGTGACTGTAGGTTTCTATTGCCTGGAAAGAGCTATATATGGGGATGCATACCGGGAAAGACAGAGGCTATTCCCATGGAATGGAAAGGAGCAGCCAGAATGTGTGTGTGTGTGTGTGTGTGTGCACGTGCATAATTGCAAATGCTAAATAAATCCCTGGCTTTATCAATATACAGTCAGACTTTAAAATTCTTCTCCCATCTACATACACCACAGAGACTGAATGCTCTCCAATTGTAGCTTTCTTTTTTCAAGTTAATTATTCTCTTAGTATAGATTATTCTTAGTATCAACCATAATAGAATATGTCCCATGATGACAGTCTCAATTTAAGGTGTGTTAAGATACAAGGGCACTTTGCTGAGATAAATCCAAATACAATCCTTCTCACAGAGGTATCCGTGGTGGGGGTGTGGATCCAGGAAAGTGGGTGCTCTACCACACTGCAAGGTCACAATCTTAATTTTCTGGAGACCTCAGGTCCTAGTTATATTTTCCATGGGTCTAGTCCTTAAATGCAAAGCAATTTCTGACCCTAAAATACTTGTTATAAGCCTAATGATATACCAAGAAATTACTTACTTTGTCTCATTTAATCTTAAAAACAAATCCAGAATGGAAGCAAAACCATAGAAGAATTATAATAGGATAACTGCTTATAATCTACTAATCTAGGTAAAATAATCTACTCAAAATCACTAGGTAAGTGAGTAGCCAAGTAAGAATTCAATATTTAATTTGATTCTAGAGTTCAGAACCCAGTCTTTTAAATAGTTTCCCTCTTCTTAGAGTTACAATGCTCTGAGAGATGCCCTGGGGTTCTGGCTGAAGTGTATTCAATGCCTGGTCAAAGAGAGTGAGAGACCTTTCTCTTTCAGGAGCTGCTGCTAGATTTCTCAAGAAGGAATCATTTCTCAGCTAGTATCATGGAGCTAAAAGCAGTTTTACAAGACTCTGGTTTTTTTAGCCACCATTCCTTTCAACCCACCCTCTCCAACACTGCCCCTTTGCCTCTCCCCTCCCAGCTCTGTTTAGCACAGGTGTCCTTTACCCAGGCCTCACCTTCCCACTCATCCCTACTCTCCATTACTCCTCCATTCCACTTGGTACTATCAGTTTCCACTGTCCTCTGCCCACATGTTTGTGCCTCACATCCTGGGTTCTTCTTCATCTCCTTCTCCTGCTTCTCATCCTAGTTCCCTTTCCTGCCTTTTCAGAGGATCACGTAATCATCCAGGCTGAGTTCTATCTGAAGCCTGGCGACTCAGGAGAGTTTATGTTTGACTTTGATGGTGATGAGATTTTTCACGTGGATATGGACAAGAAGGAGACGGTCTGGCGGCTTGAAGAATTTGGACGTTTTACCAGCTTTGAGGCTCAGGGTGCTTTGGCCAATATAGCTGTGGACAAAGCCAACCTGGAGATCATGATGAAGCGCTCCAACAACACTCCAAACACCAATGGTACCTCTCTGCTGCACTCCTAGGCATGGGAATCACAGCATTCAGATAGATACTTCAGCTCCTTGTGTTATGTTATTGTGACTAACTTTCCCTCCTGGAGCCTAACTTTGCCATAAGCAAGTCCCAGATTCTCATGCTACAGGCCCAGGAACTTAATGAGTTTGTTCCCTTCTTGATGTACTCACATCCTGTCTTTGCCATCCACAGTCACTCCCAAAGTCATTGCCCTGAATCCGTGCTGGCAGAGCCAGGAATGAGGTCCTTGGATATCCTATATCTCAATACTGGTTCCAGTTCATGGGGGAGGGTATCAGAGATACATATCTAAGACTGTGGCATAGATTCTCAGGGCACAATTTCAACTGCTTTTTCAGCTTTAGTGGGAGGGAAAGGGGCAAGCCTAAGCAGGGAAGGCTAATTTCTGTCCTGTGTCCCCCAGTACCTCCAGAGGTGACTGTGCTCCCAAACAAGCCTGTGGAACTGGGAGAGCCTAACGTTCTCATCTGTTTCGTCGACAAGTTCTCCCCACCAGTGATCGATGTCACGTGGCTTAAAAATGGAAAACCTGTCACCATGGGAGTGTCAGAGACAGTCTTCCTGCCCAGGGATGACCAACTTTTCCGCAAGTTCCACTATCTCCCCTTCTTGCCCTCAACTGAGGATGTTTATGACTGCAAGGTGGAGCATTGGGGTTTGGATGAGCCTCTTCTCAAGCACTGGGGTATGGACCAATCTTCAATCTCCTTTCTTTTATGGTTTCCTCCTTTGAAACACATGTCTGGTCCTTTGGAACTCTAAGTCCCCTGTTTCATAACAATGGCTGCAATTCCTATTCCTTGTCTTCTCTCATTAACCAGCTTCCTCTACTCTCTAATCTGTAATTCTCTTACTTCATCATTCTGTCTCCCTCTTATTTAATTGACTAATAACTATTCTTTTATCTAAGTACCCTACATTTGGTCCTAAGTGCTATTCCCTACCACATTTGTTACTTCTGTATTGTTTTCTTCTTACCCAGAGTTTGAAGCGCCAACTCCCCTCTCAGAGACAACAGAGAATGTGGTGTGTGGCCTGGGCCTGGTTGTGGGTCTGGTAGGAATCATTGTTGGGACCATCTTCATCATCAAGGGTGTGCGCAAAGGCAATGCTGTTGAACGCCGAGGGCCTCTGTGAGGCATCTGCAGGTGGGTTTGATGTGGTCAAAGGAAGACACATATGGAGTTATCCAAGGGAAAGAAACAGAGCGGGGAAAGGGATATGTGATGCCTTTAAGGGAAAAAGATAGGAAAATTCATGGCTCTTGATTTATCTTTTCTAGGACAGAATCAGACGTTAACATTTTCTAGTATTCCAAAGCTTCCAGGTCCCTCATCCATCCTTTTCCATACATGTGTACCTAGACCACATCTTCAGTCTTGGAAATTATCTCCAGTACCTAAGATCATTGTTTTACATTAAAATACTGAGTCCAGTGATCTAGGAAAGTCAGCTTCAAGATTTGGGCACTTCCTGGCTTATATTTCCTGAGGCAGACCATCAGTTCAGAAGAATTTCCAGAGCTTGACTCTTTTTGGGTTAGGGTAGATTCATTGCATGAAATGGAAATCTCTTGGAGGTCAATGCCTGTTTTTGCTCCTCCAATCCGAAAAGTGGTGCCAGAGTTCTAAGAGAAGGTAAAGCATGGTCTGCTCATTCATGCTCACTTGGAGAGTAGGGTATATCAGTTCATGTTGAAAAGGCGATATTTACCAGAGATCAGATGAATATTAAGAGACCTTTCCAAAGTCAAAGGTTTAAGGGAGGAAAGGAAGGAATCCGAAGGAAAGAGCTCAAAATATTCATCTTAAATTCTTTAGTAACCATGTGTGTCCTTCTACAGGTAATGGCCTTAGAGAGAAGATCAATGAAGAAACTTCTGCTTTACTAGCCTTATAACCTGACAATACTCTAATTGTTCACTTCAGTGAAGACAACCATTCTTCAGCCTTCCAGCCCTTTAGCTACTTGAAGAGTGTTGATGCCTCCATATGCAGCTCTCTCCTCTGTCTGTTGCCCCTTCTTGTATCTGTTTTCCTTCCATTTCCCACTATCTTTTTATTATCACCATGTAATACCTCTGGAATAGACCCCACAGGATCCTTCCTCTGCTATGGAACCTTTTGAACATTCTATGGGGAAATCTTCTGTATGCTTATTGCTTGGAGTTTCTTCAAACTGTGACTGTGATTGTTTTGAATACAATAAACTACTAGATGGGTCTTAGGAGGAGTTTTTCATGTCTGAGCCAGTTCTTCATGGGGGCTGGGGAATATATGTGATCCCTCCATCCTGAAATATCTCAATGTTGAATGTATCTTATAAGCTCTGTGATTAATCAGAAATATCCATGTTACTTAGGGCTTGGTTTCATTCAGAGGATCTGCAAGCAATCCGGTTGCTGTGGTCCAGTCCTCATCAGGAATATCCTATAGTGGGGTTTATTAGTTGGGAGATTTCAACTTAGCAACGGATTCAGAATCTGGTTTGGGTTCTTAAGCCTCCAAGTCAACAAGATATCCTGATCTTCAGTAGAGTGAATCTCAAACATTAGGGTTCAGCATCTGATAATGGGTGAGACAGATGGTAGGGAGCAGACGGGGAGAAGAATAATAGAGCAGGATCCATATACATTACAGGATTTATATATCAACATCACCCATTCCAGACTTAATGAGGAATGGGATTGGACACTAAGGATTGGCATTACCTATTTCATTAATATAGTCTTGGATGCCTGTTTCATTACCAGGAGAAGAGTCTGGCTTATTCTTGGAGCCTTCTTGTTTTTGGAGATGCGTCCTTGAGTGGAAATACTGAGTAAAGCATTGGTGGTGGGTGGGATATGGCATTAAAATGGGAAGAAAGAATGTTTGAAGCATGGTGAGCTATTGCTCATTTATCTGTGAGACTATGACTTGATATTTATTTCTAAAATGATTACCAGAACCTATCCCAAGCCATAAAGATTAATTATCCATGACAGTGTGGTAGACTAGCAAATAATGCTGTTGAAATGAATTAGACCTGGGCTTCATCTTGGCTCTATAATTTACTAGATATGTATTCACTGGTATCTTAACTCAGTTTGTCCTGATTCTTATGAAAATACTGATGCTAATTTTTAGCACATTGAGTTATTATGAGAATTAAAAGAAAAATGCAAGCAAAGTAATTAGGTTCCACACTTAGTGATAATAATATTGCAAAAATTATAAATTCCATTATTTTTCTTCAAAATTTCTGTAGCCTGATGAAAAAAATCTGAGAGAAGCAAAACAAAACAAGCACAAACCAAGGCAGCATGACCTTGAAGGGTAGCAGCATGTGCTACCCCAAAAGATGCCTCTTGGGCAAAAGGATTCTTTTGAGCTGATGAGATGGTGTTAGATAATAGAATTGCTTTAGATTACCTCTGTGCTGAGCAAGGAGGAGTCTGTGCCATAGGAAATAGCTCCTACTGTGCCTGGATCAATACTTCTGGTACTGCATTAACTCTTCATACAAGAAATTAACAAACAAGCCACTTGACTCAAAGAGATTGATGCCTCTTCAGGTACATTCTTTGATTTATTTAGTGCCAACTGCAAACTGGTTTGGTTCAGGGGGAACCTGGCTAAGAAGCATATTTTTGTCTCTTGGTATTATCCTCCTGATAGTCATCATTGTAGTCTTCCTGGTGGCCTGTGTTCTCCCAAGCGTCGTGTTTACAGCCAAAGCAGTACATTAGATGATCTCACTTGGAGAAACAAAAAGAAGACGAACCATGAGATGAACGGCAAAAACCTTCCATGAACTCGACATCATAACCTATAAATAAGTTTCACAGCTAAATAAGAGCAACTTAACCGTGATGGTGACTGAGAGTGGTGTCAATAACAAATTTTTGGTTATCCTCTCAAAAATGTCAGACAACTGATATATTATTAGTAACTACTGTCCATAGCTTACATTTTGGTTCATTCTTTGTGTCATACAGTTCTATGGGTATCCACCATTACAGTATCTCACAAAATAATTTCACTGACCTAAAAATTCCCTGGGTGTTCCCTCATTCGTCCCTCTGCTCCTCCCCCTGAATCCCTGACAACCTCTGATCTTCTTATTGTCTTTATAGTTTTACCTTTTACAGAATATCATATAATTGGAACCATATAGTAAGTGGCTTTTTCAGCCTAAGATAATTCTTTCACTTAGCTTTTAAGATTTTTCTCTTTTATGCTTTCTCTATGTCTTTTCATAGCTTAATAGCTTATTTCTTTTTATCACTGAATAATGCTCCATTGTGTGGATGTATCACAGTTTGTTTATCCATTCATCCTGAAGGATATCTTGCTTGTTTCCAAATTTTGGCGATTATGAATAAAACTACTATAAACATTCTTATGCAAGTTTTTCTGTGGACATAAGTTTTAAACTCATTTGAGTAAATACCTGGGAGCATGATTGCTGGATCATATGGCAAGAGTATGTTTAGCTTTGTAAGAAACCACCAGAGTGTCTTCCAAAGTGACTATACCATTTTGCATTACCACCAGCAACAAATGAGAAGCCCTATTGAACTGCATCATTGTGCATTTGGTGTTGTGAGGGTTCTGCGTTATAGCTAGAAAGCCAATTTTTAAAAAATTTTTATTTTGAAGTAATCATAGATTCACAAGAAGTTGCAAAGATGGTACAGAGAGATCCTGTGTACCCCTTCACCTAGTTTCCCCAAATGTTTATATCTTAAGAAACTGTAGTAAAATATCAAAACCAGGAAACTGACGTTGGTACGTGTGTGTATAGTTCTATACCGATGTTTGATCATATTTGTAGATTTGTGTAATCACCACCACAATCATGCACAGAACCATTCCATTACTACAGAGATCTCTTTCATGCTCCCCTTTATGGTTACCACCATTTCCCTTCAGACACCATCACCCTACACCTGACAACCACTAATCTGTTCTCCATCTTTACAGTTTTGTCATTTCAGGAATGTTAGGTAATATGGAATCATATGGTATGTGACTTTTTGAAATTGGCATTTTTTACTCAGAATAATGCCCTTGAGATCCATCCAAGTTGTTGGGTATATCAATAGTTTGTTCTTTTCTTTATTGCTGAGTAAGATTCCATGGTATGGAGGTACCACAGTTTGTTCAACTATTCACCTATTGATGGGCATTTTGGTTTTCTAGTTTGGGACTATTACAAATAAAGCTTCCATGAACTTTTGTGTAAGATTATTGTGTGAACATGAGTTTCCATTTCTCTGGCAATAAGGCCCGGAAATATGATTACTGGATCATGTGGTAAGTGTATGTTTATTTTTTAAAGAAACTGCCAAACTATTTTCCAGAGATTCAGTACCATTTCACAGAGTATGAGAGATCCAGTTTGTCTGCATTCTCACTAGCATTTTGCATTGTCAGTATTTTATGTTTTAGCTATTTTACTAGATATTAAACTTAATAGGTAGTATCATGCTCTTGATTTGCATTTCCTTAGCGGCTAGTGATTTTGAATATCACTCAGTGTGCTTATGTTTTTGGTGAGGAAGATTCTCCCTGAGTTAACATCTGTGCCCATCTTCCTCTAGTTTGTATATTGGATGCTGCCACAGCATGGCTGACGAGGAGTATGCAAGTTCTGCTCCCAGGATCTGAACTCGCAAATCTGGGGCTGCTGAAGTGGAGCACATGAACTTAACCACTATGCCACTGGGCCGGCCCCCAATTCAGTGTGCTTATTTTTTAATGTGAAGTTTTTTTGTTTGTTCGTTTGGTTTTTTTCCCCAGCAATTTTATTGAGATCATAATGGTTTATAACATTGTGTGATTTGGGGGGTACATTATTAATTATCAATTTCTGAATACACTTCATAGTGCTCATCCCAAGTAGTCTAACTTTTGTCCATCACCATACATATGTGCCCCTTTATGCCTTTTGTGCACTCCCAAACCTCCTTCCCCTCTAGTAACCACTA
Source organism: Equus przewalskii (assembly GCF_037783145.1). Classification (NCBI taxonomy): domain Eukaryota; kingdom Metazoa; phylum Chordata; class Mammalia; order Perissodactyla; family Equidae; genus Equus; species Equus przewalskii. The sequence continues at coordinate 33,058,193 of NC_091849.1, forward strand.
ATCTGTCCTCTTTATCCATGTAGTTGTTATCTTCCACATATGAGTGAAATCATGCAGTATTTGTCTTTCTCTGTTTTGCTTATTTTGCTTAACATCATACCCACAAGTTCCATCCTTCTTGTTGCAAATAGGACAATTTTGTCTTTTTGTATGGCTGAGTAGTATTCCACTGTATATATATACCACATCTTTTTATCCATTCATCTGTAGAAGGGCACTTGGATTGCTTCCACGTCTTGGCTATTGTGAATAATGGTGCAATGAGCATAGAGGTGCATAAATCTCTTTGGATCATTGATTTGAAGTTCTTTGGATAAATACCCAGTAGTGGGAGGTTTTGATAGTCCTTTACATATTTTAGATATATACCTTTATGGTACTTGGAGTGTGCAAATATTTTCTGTGTTGCTTATCTTTTCATCCTCTTGAAAGGATATTTTGCAGAACAAAAATTTTTAATTTCAATAAAAACCAATTTACTGATGTTTTTCTCTTATGGATCACGCTTTTGGTGTCATGTCTAAGAACTCTTCAACAGGCCCTAAATTCCAAAGTTTTCCTCCTGAGTTTTCTTCTAAAAGTTTTATATTTTACATTTAAATTTGTCATCTATTTCGAGTTAATTTTTGCATAAAATGTGAGAGTTGGTCTAGTTTCTTTTTTTCTCTTTCTTTTCTTCTTTTTTTTCTTTTGCCTATGAATATTCACTTGCTCCAGCACGATAGCTTGAAAAAACAAAACTATCTTCCATTCAGTTGCTTTGCACATTTGTCAAAAGTGAGTTGGTGTGGTTCTATTTCTGGATCATGTATACTGTTCCATCAATCCATGTATCCATCCCTCCACAATACCCATCATTTTCATCAGTCTTGACTACTGTAGCGACATAAAAGTCCTAAATTTTGTTAGAGTAATTCTTCAATTTTATTTTTCTCTATCAAATTTGTTTTATCTATTCTAAGTCCTTTACTTGTTCACATAAATTTTAGAAAACTTTGTCTACAACTATTAAAAATTTGCTGGAATTTGGATTGAAATCACATTAATACCAGGATATCAATTTGGGGAATAATTGACATTTTTACTCTGCTCAGTTTTTAGGTGAGGAATATGGTAAATGTCTCCGTTTATTTAGATCTTTGATTTCTTTCATCAGTATGCCAGCATTCAAGTCCTGTACATGTTCTGTTAGAGTTTTATTTAAGTGTTTCTATTTTTGAGTGATTGTAAATGGTATTTATTTTTAATTTTTGTTTTATGTCTTTATTGCCATATATATAAATACAAATCAATTATTTTGGTTGATCTTGAATTCTGCAATCTTGATGAACTCATTAATTCCAGAAGGCTTTTTGGGGGCAGTATCCTTGGTATTTTTCATGTAGACCATCACACCAACTGAGGATAGGAATGGTTTTATTTCTTCCTTTCTGATCTGCATGTGTTCTGACCACATCCTCTTCATGCTGTCAATGAAGGAGGGGTCCCCCACCCTAAATAGTAATAGATGGCTGAACACACAACATGTGAAATGGACAGATGAGACTGACAGCAGTTTATCACATAAACTCACAGCCTGAGGGAGGAAGACACTGCATTCCATGTAGGACCACATGAGGGTTGCACTCAGGAACACAGTGAACCAGAAGGGGCAGTGAGACTGTGAGAGGCAGGTAGCAATAAGGGGGTGGGGTCTTGCTGGTTCCCACGACAGGATGTTATTGGTTTGTTTGAATAGTTCCATGGGCTGGCAGGGAACTGAGCCCTTAGGTTGAGGATCAAGTGGAGTGCAGTTGCTCAGGCTGACAGGGGAAGTTGCTGGGTGGTGGAACATACCTGGTGAAAGCAGGAGAACTCACAGCCAGGTCTTTGGGGCCCTTTGAGGTTTGTGGATGTCATGGCAGCACTTGAAATTTCAGATCTCACAATATAGCGTGCCATTTATTTTTTTCTTGTTTTATTGTGTTGGCTAGGACTTCTGTTACTTTGTTAAGTAAGAGTGGTGAGAGCAGAAGAGGCGAAAAACATTCAGTCTTTTACAAAGTGTGATGTTAGCTGTAGAAATGTTGTAGAAGTTATTTACTAAAGTGAGGAAGTCTTCCTCTATTCCCGCTTTTTGGATGGCTTTTATTAAGAAAGAGTGTTGAGAGGCTGGCCCTGCGGCCAAGTGGTTGTTCACGTGCTGCACTGCGGGGGCCCAGGGTTTCACCACTTCAGATCCTGGGCGTGGACATGGCACCACTCACCAGGCCATGCTGAGGCAACATCCCACATGCCACAACTAGAAGGACCCACATCTAAAAATATACAACTATATACTGGGAGACTTTGGGGAGAAAAAGGAAAAATAAAATCTTTAAATAAAAAAGAAAGAAAGTGTTGAATTTTGTCAAATGCTTTTCTTTGTTAATTGATGTGATCACGTGATTTTTCTTCTTTCGTTCATTAATATTCTGGATTACATTGGTTGATTTTCAGCTATTAAACCAAAATGCATTGCTGGAATACATCCCACTTAGTCATAGTGTATAATTCTTTTGGAATTTTCCCTAGTTTTATTTGCCAATATTTTGTCAAGGAGTTTTGCATCTATAGTCATGAAGACATATTGCTTTCTATTACTTCTTTTATTGTCTTTGTCTGCTTTTGGTATCAGGAAAGGCAGACCTCATAAGCTAAGTTGGGATGTGTTCCCTAGGTTTGGTAGATTTCTCCAGTGAAACCATCTGGGTCTCAAGATTTGTCTTTCAACAGTCTTTAAATTACGAATTAAATTTCTTTAGTAGTTATACAACTATTCAATTTACCTATTTCATATTGAGCTGGTTATGGTAGTTTTTGCTTTTCAAGGAATTGGTTCATTTCATCTAGATTTTCAAATTTATTCCCTTAGTGTTTTTCGTATTCCCTTAATGTCCTATTAATATTTGAAGTGTCTATAGTGATATCCCCTAGATGATTTCTAGTTTAATCCAATAGTATCCAGAGAACACTACCTCTATGACTTTCGTTCTTCAGCATTTGTTAAGTTTCCTTTCATGGACCAGGATATGATCTTTCTTGATAGATGTTCCATGGCCACTTGAAAAGAATGTGTATTCTGCTACTGTTTAGTGGAGTGGTCTATTAGTGATTAGATCCTGTTGATTGATGATGGTGCTGTTGAGTTCTATATGCTTGCTGAATTTCTGTCTAGTTATTTTATTAATTGTTCAGAGAGGGGTGCTGAAGTCCTCAAATATAACTGTTTATTTGTATATTTCTTATTTCAGTTCTATCAGTTTTGCTTCACCTATTTTGCAACTCTCTTGTTTGACGCATACACATTTACAATTGCTATGTCTTTTTGGTGGATTAACGCCTTGATCATTATATAATGTCTCTGGCAATATTCTTTTCTCTGATTTCTACTTTGACTGATATTATACCCATGCCTACTTTCTTTGATAATTGTTTACATGGTTTATCTTTTTCAATTCTTCTATTTTATCCTTCCTATGCTGTTATATTTGAAGTAAGTTTGCTGTAGACGGCATATAGTTGGGTCATTTTTTTTCCACTCTGCTATTTGTCTTTTAATTGGTGTTTTTCGACTATTTCCATGTAATGCAATTATTAATATATGAGGGATTATGTCTGCCATATTACCTTTTGTTTTCTATTTGTTTCTTTTGTTGTTTTGTTTCTCTGTTTTCTTTTTCTGCCTTCTTGTGTGTTGCTTAAACACTCTTTAGGGTTCCATTTTGTTTATTTATCATGTTTTTAAGTGTATCTCATCATATAGTTTTTAGTGATGTATCTACATATAACATTGCAAATGCATAATTTATCATAATCTACTGGTGTTGACAATTTACCAACTTGAATCAAGTGTAGAAGCTTTACCTCCTTTTAAGTCTCTCCCATATTTATAACATATTTGGCTTAAGTGTTTTCTCTATGTACATTGAAAACCACATCAGTATTGTAATTTTTTATTCAACTGCCAAAAAAATTACAAAACTGAAGAGAAGGAATGTCTCTTGTATTTACCCATATCTGTATTAATTCTGTTGTTTATTCTTCCTTCCCAATGTTCCAAGATTTCTTCCATTGTCATTTCCTTTCCAGTTCAAGAACTTCCTTTAGCCCTTCTTTTAGGGTAGATCTACTAGCAACAAATTCTCTTGATTTTCCTTCCTCTAAGAATGTCTTGATTGCCCTTTCCTTCCTGAAGTGATAGCTTTACTGGATATAGATTCTGGGTTAACATTTCTTCTCTTTCAGCTATTGAAAAATCTTGTGGCACTTCTTTCTGTCCTCCATAATTTCCAGTGAGAACTTTACTGTCTTTCACTTGATTTTTTCTTATACATGAGGTATTATTTCTCTGTTGCTGCATCTAAGATTATTTTTTTTGTCTTTACTTTCCAGAAGTTTGATTATGATGTGTTGATATGAATTTCTTTAAATTTATCTTGTTTTGAGTTTGTAAACCTTCTTAAATCTTTAGGTTAAGGTCTTTTTCCAGATTTGGGAAATATTCAACCTATATTCCTTCGAAAACTTCTTCGGTATCACCCATTTCTCATCTCCTCCTGGGACTTGAATGGCATGACATTTTTATCTTTGGCTATATTGCTACAGATTCTACAGCATAAAATAATAATAAACATAATGAACAAATCTACACAAGTTAATTTTTTTCTAATGAATAAATTACTCAAAATGTACAATGTACCAAAGCTCACAAATGACATATGAAAGATGAAGCATTCCGTATCTACTAAAGAAAGTTAGTCCATTATGCAAAACTTTTCCACAACAAAACCCCAAGTTTAACTTTCTTCGATAAATTCTTTAAAATATTTAAAGAAGAAACCGCACTAATTTTATGCAAAGTTCCAAAAAAGTAGAAAAAATAAAACCACTTGCAAACACTTTTTATGAGACCAGTATAGCCCTTATTTCAAGGACACTACAACAAAAAGAAATATACAGACTCATTATTCTTATAAGCATAGATGCCAAATTCTTAAGAAAACACCAGCCAATTGAATCTGGTGATTTATAAAGCATAATACATCACGATCAAGTGGAGTTTATTTCAGGAATGAAAGATTGTTTGGACATTTGAGAATCAATTAATGCAGTTTACCATCCTAATTGAAAGGAGAAAAAGCCTATGAACATTTTAATAAAAATCATAAAATATCATTTGACAGAATTCAACACATGTTCTTAACTTTTTAAACTCTAGTATTAAAACACTAGTATCAAAAAGGAATTTCTCAATCCAAGAAAGGATAGCTACCCTACTTCACATGTCAGACTCAATGGTAAAATGTTTAAAATTTTCCCCTTGATTAGTGGAGTAATGGAAGGGTTAGACAATGAAAAATGGCAAGAAAAATAAATAAAAAGTATAAGGATGGCAAAGGAGATAAACTTGTCATACTCACTCTTGACATGATTGTGTACTTAGAAAACAAAAATAATAGACAAGTTAATAGATTTAATAAGCAAATTTAACAATATTGCTGGATACAAGGTCAAAATATATTAACACCAATTATATTCGGCTCTACCAGAAACAAATCAAAATCAAGAAAATACCATTCACAATAGCATCCCAAAACATCAAATATCTAGGAGTAAATCTAACAAAAGATGAACAAGACTTCTATACTGAAAACTATATCCTTGGGAGAAATTAATGGACCTACATAAATGACAAGCATGTAGTTTGGAGAGTAAATTGTAAGCAATTGTAAAAGTAAATATTTTAAAGATGTCTGTTCTCTGCAAATTAATCTATATTCAGTAAAAATCTCATTGAAAGTCATTGAAAGGATTTTTGTTTCTTTGCTTGCTTGTTTGCTTGTTTTGTTTTTTCTGTTTTCTTTCTTTTGCTTTTTTTTTTTTGGTGTAGGGGCATTGTTAAGTTGAATTTAAAATTCATATGTAAATACTGAAGTCTTAAATTAACCAAGGAAATTCTGAAAAATGAGAACAAAACAGGAGGAAATTCAGCACAAGATAACAAAACGTTGATGTTAATTAGCATTGTGTGGTATTGGTTATATTAATTAACATATTGTGGTATATTAATTAACGTACTGTGGTGTTGGCTCCAGTATAGACAAACTAGACAACAGAACAAAATGGAAATTCTACAAACAGATCTTTCCCCAAATACAATGCTCTGTTCTATGGTGGTGCTGCCAAGCAATGAGGTAAAGATGGTCCTTTCAATACATGCTGCTAAGTTATTTGAATATTCATCTGAGACAGTTTACTGTGACACCTACTCAAATCATCAATAAAAATCAATTCCAGGTGGATGGAAAATATATAGCAGAATTCAACATTGAGGTAACCTGGGCATTGAATTTCCTTTGATGGTTGGTTATATTAATAGTTACAGTTTATGTATCAGATGTAGCACTATAGATACGGTCTATTTTTTGAGTCAGTTTTGGTAAATTATGTAAAGCAGATTAAAGAAGGATACAAATTATTTGTCATTAATCTCATGGAGAGGTAGATTGTATTTCCCCTCCCCTTAAATCTGAACTGCCCCTGTACTCACTTTGACCATTAGAATGTGATGGAAATGATGCCACACAACCTCTGAGGCTAGGTCTACAGAAGTCTTGCAGCTTTTACTTTCCTCTTGGGAGTCCTGAGTCATCAGGTAAGAAGTCTGTCTTCATTCCTGATGGGTCCATATAGGCCATGTTACAGGCACTGGAATTGCACGCAGAGGGAGAGAGGGTCTCAGTGTCCCAGCTGAGCCTCCAGAGTACCCCAGCCTCAGCTCTGACATTTTGATGAAATTCCTTGAAAAACCTAAGATTTCACTTTCCGTTTCTGTAACAAATACTCCCCAAATTTTGTGACAAAAACTAAAGCCATTTAATGATTTTTTCACAATTCTGGGGAGTGGATTGAGTTTAGTGGGCATCTCTCACTGAGGATCTCTCATGTGGTTGCAGATTGCATCTAAAATGTCAAATCTACTGGCACAAAATTCTTTATAATACCCTCTTAGTATCTTTTCAATGCCTGCAGGATCTGTAGGAACGGCATTTCTTTTTTATTCTAGATGTTAATAATTTGCAATTTGAATTTTTTCCTTTTTTCTTTCTTATCAGTCTTGAGGATGGTTTATCAGAAAAAGACTACACTGGCTCTGTTGATCGTCTTTATTATACATCTATTTTCAGATGTATTAATTTCCTCTCTTACTTTTATTATTTCCTTCCTTCTACTTTTTTTTAAATTTATTTTTCCTAGACTCTTTCTTTGTTTTTTTTTTAAGATTGGCACCTGAGCTAACATCTGTTGCCAATGTTTATTTTTTCCTTGTCTTCTCCCCAAAGCCCCCTCAGTACATAGTTGTATATTCTAGTTGTAGGTCCTTCTAGTTGCGCTATGTGGGATGCCACCCCCGCACAGCCTGACGAGCGATGCCAGGTCCATGCCCAGGATCTGAACCGGTAAAACCCCGGGCCACCAAAGCAGAGCACACGAATCCAACGACTTGGCCCCAGGGCTGGCCCCATTTCCTAGATTCTTAGGTTAAAAATTTAGATCTCTGATTTTTATATATTTCTCCTTTTATAATATAAGTATTTAAACCTATAAATTTCCTTCTGGGGAGCATTTTGGTTGCATATCACAAATTTTGAAAATCTGTTTTAATATTCCTTTAAAATATTTTCTAATTCCTCATCTGATTTATTCTTTGGTAAGCCATGGATTATCTAGAAGTGCATTACTTTACTTCCAAAAAATTGGCTATTTTCTCAGTCTTACTAATATGTAATTTAACAAGATTATAGTCAGAGAATATATTCTGTGTGACTTTAACCCTGTGAAATTTATTGAGACTTGTTTTACGGCCATAGCATATGTTCCATTTTGTGGACATTCTTTGTGAAATTTAAGGAAATATGAATCCTGCCGTTATTGCATGTAGTCAATATTCATGTCAATTATAAATGTCAATTAGGTCAAGATGGTACATATCTTTGATTTCTTTATGATGTTTGTTTCATTATAAAGATATTTTCCTACCTTCTATCTACCTCCCCAAGTTCCCACACCATCATCATGGACTCGGCAACAGTTCTGGGAGGAGAATCAGCTGGCCCGGAAAAGTAGCCATATATTATATTTGGGAACTCTACAGATCCCAATCTATCACACAAGCCCACAGGGTTATTTAAAACTTTGCCAGTTTCTTCTTACCCCATCACAAACTCTCTTTCTGTGCCAGGGCCATTCTTCCACTCATGTTGATGTTCAGTAGATGACCCAAGGGAGGAGAGTGGGTGCTTGTCCCTCCTTACCCAAGCAGAAGTTGCCCATATCCAGAATTTGGCATTGTTACGTTTCTTTTCGTCTATAGCTCTTTGAAGCAAAGACTTCAAAATGAGATTTTTTTCCATTTCATCCATTTAGTTTAGTTATTTTTTTCCTGTTCTTATGGTGGAAGTGATTGCCCTTTGTAACTTTTATCATCCTAACTGGCACTGTAACTTATGATTTTTTTCCCTAGCCATATTGATAATGCAAGTTCATTCATTTAAAACTCTGTACATTATTCCTTTGTATGTCCATACCATAATTAATCTGTTCTCTATCTGAAAATTTAGAATGTTCCTTTTCTCTTCTATTTTTTACATGTCATCTTGGGCATGTATGTGGGAATTTTTCTAGAGTGTAAATGCCTAGGATGGAAGTACTAGATTATCCAAACTGCCCAAAGAGGTTTACCTGTTCATGCTCACATCACCATGCACAATACTCAAATATCGTCCTGCAGCATGCTGTCATTTCACATATTTTGTTGTCTTTTGATGTACAGAATTTTTGTAATCAAGACAAATTTATCAGTTTTTCTTTCTGAATTTGAAAATGTTTTTATTATTCCAAACCCTGGTGCAGCAAACATTCAATTTTAGGTTTTCGGGGGCTCATGTAAGATTATTTCTTTAAGAAAGATATCTAGAAGTTGATTTTTGTTATTGTTGATCCTGCAGCATTTGTATTTTTATCTATAATACTGCCAAGCTGTCACCTGTTCATGATCCTAATAACAGTATATGAGAGATTCCATTCCCATAGAATCTTCTAAATCTGTGATTTAAAAAATGAGCTATTATGTTGGCCAATTTTGGGGAAGAAATATTTCTTCACATTGTTATTTGAATTTGTATGTTTCATATTATTTTTTTTAAGTTGTATTTGAGGTATGCTCTCTTTTTTTTCTTTTTCTGGTGAGGAAGATTGGCCCTGAGCTAACATCTATTGCCAATATTCTCCTTTTTTTTTCCTCCCCAAAGCCCCAGTACATAGTTGTATATTGTATTGTAAGTGCTTCTGGTTCTCCTGTGTGGGATGCCACCACAGCAGGGCTTGATGAGGGGTGTATAAGTCCACACCCAGGATCTGAACTGGTGACCCCAGGCCACTGAAGCAGAGTGTGCAAACCTAACCACTACACCACTGGGCTGGTCCCTGTTTCATATTATTGATGAGTTTGAATAAATATTTCATGTTTATTGACCATTGGCACATTCTCTTCTATAAATAGTCAGTCTATATCCTTTGCCCAATTTTCTCTCGCATTTTTGTTCATTTATTTACTAGCTTCTTGGAAATTTTACATAATAAGAAGACCCAATGTCTGCCTTGTGTGTTGCAAATTTTTTTCTGAGAGCTACATATTCCTTTTTTGTTATTTTCTCCATGCAAAGAAATTTTTAATTTTTATCAAATATATTTTTTCCTTTATATTTTCTGGATTTTGTCTTGCTTGGAGAGATTTCTCTTTTTCTTTTTTTTTTTTGAGGAAGATTAGCCCTGAGCTAACTACTGCCAGTCCTCCTCTTTCTGCTGAGGAAGCCTGACCCTGAGCTAACATCCATGCCCATCTTCCTCTACTTTATATGTGGGACGCCTACCACAGCATGGCATGCCAAGCCATGCCATGTCCGCACCTGGGATCCGAACCGGCGAACCCCGGGCTACCAAGAAGCAGAATGTGCGAACTTAACCACTGTGCCACCGGGCCGGTCCAAGAGATTTCTTTTTTAAAAGGCTGTTTTTAACAAGTTTATTGAGATATAATTTACATGCCACAAAATTCACTCTTCATACACGGAAAATTCAATGATTTTAGTAAATTTATAGATGTGTCTATCACCACAATCCAGTTTTAGAACATTTCCATCACCTCACAAAGTTCCCTGTTCACAGTTAATCCTCTCTGCCATCCCGAGCCCTAGGCACCCATTGATCTGCTCTTTCTTTCTACAAATTTGTCTTTTCTAGATACTTCATGTAAACAGAATCATATAACTTGCAGTCTTTTGTGCCTAGCTCTTTTCACTTACTATAACATTTTTGAAGTTTATGCATTTTGTAGCATATATCATTATTTTCTTTCTATATTTTAGTTGTTCTGTTTTATTGCTGAATAGTATGCCATTGTATGGGTATGCTATATTTTGTTTATCTATTCACTAATTGTTGAACATTTGGATTGTTTCCAGTTTGGGGCTGTTATAACTAATGCTGTTAAGAACATTTGCACACACATATTTGTGAGGACATATCTTTTCATTTCTCTTGGGTAGATTCCAAAGAGAGGAACTGCTGGATCATATGGAAAATACATGTTTAACTTTTTAGGAAATTGCCCAAGAGTTTGCCAAAGTAGTTGTAACATTATACTCTCCCATCGGCAATGCATCCAGTATTAGAAAGGCTTCTTGTCTTCAGATATAATTATGACAGTGATGATGATAGTAATAGAAATAATAACAATCCCTGCTTTAGTTATTTTAAACTTTCTTTTTATGTTTCAATTTTTATTCATCAAGAAATCATTTTGTTGAAAGGAATGAGTTTGAGATACACCTTACCAATGACTTGAAATTCTCTATATTAAACTACCCAACTGTTCAGGGATCTAATTCTGGACTGTTCTACTGGTGCATTTAACCCGTAATGAATCAATGCTAAAGAAAGTGCTTATTAAATAGATGTATAATAGGTTTTGGCACCTTATAAAGGTAGTCACTCCTTTTTTATATGTCTTTTAAAAAAATTCCCTGGAAAATATATTTTTCCTCATAAAATTAAGAATCCTTATATTAACTTATAAAAACAAAGAAATAATCTTCTTGCTTGCTTGTTTTTTTCTTTTGGCAATTGGGCTTATAGTTGACATTTAATGCTCAGTGCTAAAATAAAACAAAACTTTGAATTGATGCTGCCCATCAAGAATCTACCATCTTTCATGAAATAATTGAAAATATAAACAATCTAATAGTACCATATACTATAGCTTCCCTCCCCTAAAATCACTCCCCCCACCCCATCTACCATTTCTTTCTTTCTAAAAAAGATGATTTTGCTCCTTTTCTTCCCATGTGCATCAGAGGAGGCAGGGCATGTCACAAAGGGTGAATCACGGTTTGTCTGAGTTTACCATTGTAATCCCATGGTCCCCCTAATGTGTGGGGAAGTGGGTTTACTGCGAACACTCTGGGAAAAGTTTAGTTGCTCCTTATAAAAGCACATGAGAAGAAGCAGCTCTCTTTCGCTGCCTTTAAGATCAATGATGATGCCACTGGCCTGATGAATTGACCAACTCTGGATATTCCCTACCTTGTGTCTATCTGCTACGTAAGATAATAAGTTAAAGAAAAATAAAGGCAATTAGATTGGGTTTTCTGCTACTAGTTGCAGAAAGCGTCTTCATTGAAATATTCACGCCATACCCTTTAATTCTACCTTATAATTTCACATCACAGGTCTCAAAAAAAATGAGACAACTCATTTCTTCACCTCAGAGAACAAAGTGAGGGTAAAGTTGCAACCCTGGGATCAAACAGAACTTATCCTAACCGTATGTGTACTGCAGACGTTACTATTGGCTTACTAAATTCCTATACAATGATAACTTGTTCCACACAAATAATACATAGCATAATTAAAATATGCAAAAATAAGCTTTGCATTTGCTTGAAAATACAGTAATAGTTGTCTCTGACAGTGGACAAATTGTGTTCAAATGAGTATTACTTTGAAATAAACTTTTCAATCAATGATTTATTCTTTAGATTTGATTTACATTTGAAACTCACTCTTCAGATGGAACACAATAGCAGAACTGATTGTCTTCTTAACTGTTTTAATTACCTTTGTATGAAACCTATCTAACGCCTCTGTATTACTGAAGTGTATGGAATTTAGAGCTATATATTGATTTACAATAATAGTTCCAGTGTTTTATGCAAGGGCGAAAAAAGTTTGATTTACTTTTCCAGTTTCTTTCCTATCATATATGCTTTGTCAAGCTTGTTTCAATAATTACAGTTTGTTTTTAGTTTTTATGTATTGTCTTTTTAAAGTTTTGATTTAAATTTTTGATTATATAAAATATTTGAAACGTTCCTCAAGTTAAAACTATTAAATAAGATATATTCTGAAAGGTCAGGTTTCGTCTTTGTCCCTTCAACCTATTCCCTCATTTTGCCCTATAGGCGACCATTAGATAGATAGATACCAAGAATGCATATAGCTATATATTCCTATTCCCCTCCTCTATTTTAGTAAATAAAATGCTATGTACTGTACAAGCTCTCCTGTACCTTACTCAAAATTCATTTTGGAGATTATTCCCCAGAGTATTCTCAGTTTTTCTGCCAGCTGCAGAGTTCTTCATTGTTTGGATGAACATTAGTGTATTCATAGATTCTCTTTTGTTCCCAGCATTGTCTCTGATTTCTGCTAAGGTAAGATCTAGACAGGATACTCTTGTGACAGACAGTAAGTATGTCACATAATCTGGAGGCCCTCAGAAATGCCTTTTGTCATTAAAGTTGTGGTTTCGTCTTGATGGCCTTCTGAGACCTATTTATGGGGAAGGATACAAGCCAAGCCAAAGAGTCAGCATGGCACTGTTTTTTATCTGAGAGATAGAAAATGATTGAAGTGTTGAAGCCCACCATTAGTCTAAGAAAATGGGAGTTTAACTATCCTGGTTTAGATACTTTCTTTTAAAGGTGAGGTTTTTTTGTTGTTTGTTGTTTTCTTTTTTAGATTTGTATTTTTCCTTTTTCTCCCCAAACCCCCCCAGTACATAGTTGTATATTTTTAGTTGTAAGTCCTTCTAGTTGTGCTATGTGGGGTGCCGCCTCAGCATGGGTTCATGAGTGGTGCCATGTCCAGCGAATCCCCGGGCTGCCGAATTGGAGCATGGAAACCCAACCACTCAGCCACGGGGCCAGCCCCTAGATACTTTCTTTTAAAACATCAGAGAAAAAGAGACAAAAGCACATGATTATAAAAATTTTGAGGTAATCATATCCTAAAAGTTACCCGTGTTTCTTATATCTATAGTCCCCTTGCTGTATCCAATGATGGGAAGTGACTTGTGTGTTTATCTTTGAGAACACAAAAATGTAGGAGACCATCATGATATGGGAATATTAAGGGCTTTCTCCTAGCTCAGCTAAATATTCCTAACTAAAGAATACAGAAAACTCAAGATAAAATAGGGAATGTAGCAAAGAAACCTTCCTGATCCACATGTGACCAAAATTCAGGAATATAAATAAAAAACATTATTGTATTGTGACGCAATCTTCTCTTTCTCTTTTCTTTCTACTTCTTGTCCTTGAAGTTGCATGAAGCAGAAGATTTTCACTCCATGTTTATTTGAGAAAAACTTTATAAAGAAATGTGGGCAGAGGTGAGTGCAGGTGCATAGGAGGCCATAAGGGTTGAATACAATGGGGAGGGAGAAAGAATGCAGACAAGGTACTACAATCAATACTGGGGACTTCCAGGCCAAAGGCAGGGGCTGAGGAAGCCATAGGGATGACATTTTTTGCAGGGTCACTGAACCAGGACCAAACCAAATCCTGAGAAAGTACGCTCTTGGTAAAAGAATAAGGGCCAAGCAGGAAACCTTTTCATGCTGAGAAGCTGGGACAGAAGGTTCTTCTTTGAGTGTCGTCATCTACACTTCAGCTCAGGAGTCCTGCAGAAGACAGAGGAGAGTGTTATTTCCAGAGCTAACTCTACAAGCAGCTTCCTTTCCCCTCTCTCAGGGCCTCATGATAAAGCTCTGCAGTCAGAGGAGGAAAAAATTCTAATGACACCCTGAGCCAATGCTACTTCAGGGAGCAGGCCATTTTATTAAGTGGAGAGAAGCTTTATAGAAAACTGCATGATCAGAATTCAAAGTCTTTCCCATTATTTCTTCTCTCATCTTGTCACCTCTACCATCTGTTCTAGGAGACCAAACCCATCTCTAAAAGAGGATTAAAGAGCATTACCTGTTGGCTGAAGCCCTGTGTGTCCTAGGAAAGAGAGGGGAAGGCATATAGTTAAAAGATATTGAGGCCAATCTGTCCCCAAATATGATGTTCCCAGCCTCCCCTCCTGAGATTTCTCTAACAGGACAACCCACAGAGCAGAGAGGAGAGCAGAAACTGAGAGCGTGTGACCCATGAAGTTTCCATCACACAAATCCAGTGTAATGTCATCAGCTTTAGTGGCTCTTCTTGCGTTTGTCTCAGGATCTCAAAGCAAGATCTCCATGCACGTTAACCCTTCTCTCATCTCTATGGGGCATAACTTCTTATGTTTCAACACAGTAACCATCGACTGTTGATTTCTGGATTTCCAGGAAATTTGAAGGTGAGCACATAAAGAAAGGCTTTGTACAGGGCCACTGGTACACAGAGAACTAAGTTGAGCAAAGCCATGATTCTCCCCGTAAAATTCTGTGTGGGTCTCAGCTGCTGGCAGGGTCTCACCTTTCTGGTTCCTGCAGTGGAGGAACAGCCCCGCCCCAAGGAAGAGTAGACCCAGCACGAAGCCCCCGACTCCACTCAGCATCTTGCTCTGCGCAGACTCAGACTGCGCCCCTGAGAACAGAAGACAGTTTTAGTGATTTTTACCCCAAATACAGCTTCCCTAATTGAGACTCTGGGATTAAGATGCTTGAGGGGCCAGCCCAGTGGCACAGCAGTTAAGTGCGCACATTCCACTTTGGTGGCCTGGGGTTCCCTGGTTCGGATCCTGGGTGCAGACATGGTACCCCATGTTAAGCCATGCTGTGGTAGGCGTCCCACATATAAAGTAGAGGAAGATGGGCATGGATGTGAGCTCAGGGCCAGTCTTCCTCAGCAAAAACAGGAGGATTGGCAGCAGATGTTAGCTCAGGGCTGATTTTCCTCAAAAAGAAAAGATGTTTGAGAGGAGGCAGAGCAAAATGGCGGGGTGAGCTGACGTGGGACTCTCTCCCCTCCAAAGTACAACAAAGGACTGAAAAAAAAACCCTGAATTTCAGCTAATGAACCTAATACCAGGACTGAGAGACCTACAGTATCAAAAGACAGAGGAAGGAGCCCCTGCTGCCCGCCTCGGAGGAGCTGGAACCGGGTAGCAGAGAACATCGCTCCATCCCCTAGAAACCGGGATCGCCCCACGGGTCCAGGAAGGAGTGGGGGAGGGGCCGCGTGACCCGGGGATTGTCTAGGACTCCCACCGCCAGTACAGTGTAAACCCGCTGATGGGGGAAAGCTTCCGTGCACAGGGACCCCATAAACGCAGGGCCCCAGGAGACCAGATAACAGAACTGATCGAATCCAGATCGGTGCACGAGAGAAACTGCCCCTGGCCCCGCCCCAGTAAAGCGCACTGGGTGCCGCCATCTTGCCCGAAGGTGGAGAGCTCAGAACGCATGGCACTCGACCCCCATCTAGTGGGGACAGGCTGTAACTGCAACCGAATTCTACCACCATGCGAAAAAACCACTCCTCTACCATCCAGCAATTTATAAAAGCCCCAAACAGAAGGAAAACAATAAAAACATAGAATTAAGTCCTGAGGACTTGGAATTAGGTAAACTAAATGAAAAAGAGTTCAGAGCAGCTATAATCAAAAAACTCAATGAGGTAGAGAGAAAGATAGAGAAACAAGCCGAGTTCTGGAGTTACTTCACAAAGGAGATTGAAATTATAAAGAAGAATCAAACAGAATTACTAGAGATGAAAAACACAATGGACCAGATAAAACAGAATACGGATTCCCTGAATGCCAGGGTAGACTCCATAGAGGAGCAAATTAGCAAAATCGAACATAGGCTGAATGGTTCCAGACAGAGGAAGAACGAGAGCTAAGGATTAAAAGGAATGAGGAAAGTATTAGAAAGACAGCAGATTCAATGAGGAGAAAGAATTTAAGGATCATAGGAATTCCCAAGAATGTGGAAAAGGAAAATGGAGCAGAAAGTGTGCTTAATGAAATTATAGAAGAGAACTTCCTAAATCTAGGGATTGAGGGAGAAATGTGTGTAGAGGAAGGTTTCAGATCTCCTAGATTTGTCAATGTAAAAAGACGTACTGCAAGGTATATAGTAGTACAAATGGCAAAAATGAATGACAAAGAAAGAATACTCAAGGCTGCAAGGCAAAAGAGAATTACCTACAAAGGAACTCCTATCAGACTTTCAGCAGATATCTCTACAGAAACCTTACAAGCTAGGAGAGAATGGAGTGACATATTCAAAGCTTTAAAAGATAAAACTCTTCAGCCAAGAATACTCTATCCAGCAAGAATAGCCTTCAGATATGAGGGAGAAATTAAATCTTTTCCAGACAAACAAAAGTTGAGGGAATTTGTAACCAAAAGTCCTCCACTACAAGAAATCCTCAAGAAGGCTCCCATACCTGAAAAAAGAAAAAAGGGAGAAAGGGGTCACAAACCACAGAGTAGGGAGACAGATAAATAGAACCAGAATAGGATAGCAAATATTCAACTATAGCATTAGGATAAAGGTAAGGAAACTACCAAAGCAAAGACGATCTTATCACTCTAACTACAAACTCATAATACAAGTTGGAACGAGAAGTGAAAATAATAATTTAGGAGGGGAAGAGCAAAGGGACTAATTTAGTCTAGCCAAGTAAATAAGAGACCACCAGAGAATAGACTATATTATACACGAGATTCTAAATACAAACTTCAGGGTAGGCACTAAACTAAACAACAGAACAGAGACACAAAACATAAATAATCAAAAATCTAAGAAACCCAGCATAAGAAATTGCAGTATCAAATGGGTAGGATAAAGCACACAGGAAGAGAAAAGCAGGAAAGCCAGATAATGAGCAACAGATTGACAGCTTTAAGTCCACATGCATCAATAATCACTCTCAATATAAACGGATTGAACTCTCCAATGAAAAGACACAGAGTGGCAAAATGGATTAAAGAGCAAGCTCCAACAATTTGTTGCCTCCAGGAAACACACCTCAGCCCCAACGACAAACACAGGCTCAGAGTGAAGGGGTGGAGGACAATACTTCAAGCAAATAGCAAGGAAAAAAAGGCAGGTGTTGCAATTCTCATATCAGACCAAGTGGATTTCAAAATGAGACAGGGAAAGAGAGACACAGAGGGACAATATATAATGATCAAAGGGACACTTCATCAAGAATAACACTTATAAATATCTATGCACCCAACACAGGAGCACCAAGGTTCATAAAGCAACTATTAACAGACCTAAAGGAAGATGTTAAAAACAACACAATAATAGCAGGGGACCTCAACACCCAACTCACATCAATGGACAGATCATCCAGACAGAAAATCAACAAGGAAATAGTGGAGCTAAATGAAAAACTAAAACAATTGGACTTAATAGACATATATAGATCACTTCATCCAAAAACAGCAGAATACACATTCCTCTCAAGTGCACATGGAACATTCTCAAGGATAGACCATATGTTGGGAAACAAGGCAAACCTCTACAAATTAAAAAAAATTGAAATAATAACAAGCATTTTCTCCGATCAGAATGCTATAAGGCTAGAAATTAATTACAAGAAAAAAGCTGAGAAAGGCACAAAGATGCGGAGACTAAACAATACACTACTGAACAGGCAATGGATCATTGAAAAAATTAAAGAAGATATCAAAAAAATGCCTGGAAACTAATGAAAATGATAACATGCCATACCAACTCACATGGGATACAGCAAAAGCTGTATTAAGAGGAAAATTCATCGCAATACAGGCACATCTTAACAAACAAGAAAAATCCCAAATAAGCAATCTTAAACTACACCTAAATGAACTAGAGAAAGAAGAACAAATAAAGCCCAAAGTCAGCAGAAGGAGAGAAATAATAAAAATCAGAGCAGAAATAAATACTATTGAAATGAAAAAGGCGGTAGAAAGGATCAATGAAACAAAGAGCTGGTTCTTTGAGAAGATAAATAAAATTGACAAACCCCTAGCCAGACTTACAAAGAAAAAAAGGGAGAAAGCTCAAATAAACAAAATCAGAAATGAAAGAGGAGAAATAACAACAGACTCCGCAGAAGTACAACGGATTATAAGAGAATACTACGAAAAACTCTATGCTAACAGAATGGATAACCTAGAGGAAATGGATAAATTCTTGGATTTCTACAATCTCCCAAAGCTCACTCAAGAAGAAGCAGACAATTTGAACAGACCAATCACAAGGAAAGAGATTGAAACAGCAATCAAAAACATCCCAAAGAATAAAACCCCAGGACCAGATGGCTTCCCTGGGGAATTCTACCAAACTTTCAGAGAGGATTTAATACCTATCCTTTTCAAGCTATTCCAAAAAATTAGGGAGGATGGAACACTTCCTAACATATTCTATGAGGCCAACATCACACTGATAGCAAAGCCTGAGAAGGACACCATGAAAAAAGAGAACTACAGGCCAATATCACTGATGAACATTGATGCAAAATTTCTAAACAAAATTTTGGCCACCAGAATTCAGCAATTCATCAAAAGGATCATATATCATGATCAAGTGGGATTCATACCAGGGACACAGGGATGGTTCAACATCTGCAAATCAATCAACATGATACACACCATCAACAAAGTGAGGAATAAAAACCACATGATCATCTCAATAGATGCAGAGAAAGCATTTGACAAGATCCAACAGCCATTTACGATAAAAACTCTGAACAAAATGAGCATAGAAGGGAACTACCTCAACATAATAAAGGCCATATATGACAAACCCACAGCCAACATCATACTCAATGGGCAAAAACTGACTGAGTGCCATCCCCCTGAAAACAGGAACGAGACAAGGATGCCCTCTATAACCACTCTTATTTAACATAGTACTGGAGGTCCTGGCCAGAGCAATCAGGCAAGAAAAAGGAATAAAAGGAATCCAAATAGAGAGGGAAGAAGTGAAACTCTTGCTGTTTGCAGACGACATGATCTTATATATAGAAAACCCCAAAGAATCCATTGGAAAACTCTTAGAAGTAATCAACAACTACAGCAAAGTTGCAGGGTATAAAGTCAATTTGCATAAATCAGTAGCATTTCTATATTCTAACAACAAACTAACAGAAAAAGAACTCAAGAACACAGTACCATTCACAATCGCAACAAAAAGAATAAAATACCTTGGGGTGAATTTAACTAAGGAAGTGAAGGACCTACATAATGAAAATTACAAGGCCTTTCTGAGAGAATTGGATGATGACACAAGGAGATGGAAAGACATTCCATGTACATGGATTGGAAGAATAAACATAGTTAAAATGTCCATTCTACCTAAAGCAATCTACAGATTCAATGCTATCCCAATCAGAATCCCAATGACATTCTTTACAGAATTAGAACAAAGAATCCTAAAATTTATATGGGGCAACAAAAGACCCCGAGTTGCTAAAGCAATCCTGAGAAAAAAGAACAAGACGGGAGGCATCACAATCCCCGACTTCAAAACTTACTACAAAGCTACAGTAATCAAGACAGCATGGTACTGGTACAAAAACAGGTGCACAGATCAATGGGACAGAATTGAAAGCCCAGAAATTAAAGCACACATCTATGGACAGCTTATCTTTGACAAAGGAGCTGAGGGCATACAATGGAGAAAAGAAAGTCTTTTCAACAAATGGTGCTGGGGAAACTGGAAAGCCACATGTAAAAGAATGAAAATTGACCATTCTTTTTCATCATTCACCAAAATAAACTCAAAATGGATCAAAGACCTAAAGGTGAGACCTGAAACCATAAGGCTTCTAGAAGAAAATGTAGGCAGGACACTCTTTGACATCAGTATTAAAAGGACCTTTTCAGACACCATGTCTTCTCAGAGAAGGGAAACAATAGAAAGAATAAACAAATGGGACTTCATCAGACTAGAGAGATTCTTCAAGGCAAATGAAAACAGGATTGAAACAAAAAAAACAACCCACTAACTGGGAAAAAATATTTACAAGTCATATATCTGACAAAGGCTTAATATCCAAAATATATAAAGAACTCTCACAACTCAACAACAAAAAATCAAACAACCCGATCAAAAAATGGGCTGGATACATGAACAGACATTTCTCCAAAGAAGATATACAGATGGCCAATAGACACATGAAAAGAAGCTCATCATCGCTGATCATCAGGGAAATGCAAATCAAAACTACACTAAGATATCACCTTACACCCATTAGAATGACAAAAATATCTAAATCTAATAGCAACAAATGTTGGAGAGGTTGTGGAGAGAATGGAACCCTCATACACTGCTGGTGGGAATGCAAACTAGTGCAGCCACTATGGAAAACAGTATGGAGATTCCTCAAAAAATTAAAAATAGAACTACCATATGATCCAGCCATACCACTACTGGGTATCTATCCAAAGAGCTTGAAGTCAGTAATCCCAAAAGTCCTATGCACCCCAATGTTCATTCCAGCATTATTTACAATAGCCAAGACATGGAAGCAACCTAAGTGCCCAACAGACGAATGGATCAAGAAGTTGTGGTATATATATACAATGGAACACTACTCAGCTGCAAAACAGAACAAAATCATCCCATTTGCAACAACATGGATGGACCTTGAGGGAATTATGTTAAGTTAAATAAGCCAGCTAGAGAAGGATAATCTGTGTATGACTCCACTCATATGAGGAATTTAAAAATGTGGACAAAGAGAACAGATTAGTGGCTACCAGGGGAAAGGTGGGGTGGGGAGTGGGCACAAAGGGTGAAATGGTGCACCTACAACACGCATGACAAACATTAATGTACAACTGAAATCACACAAGATTGTAACCTATCATTAACTCAATAAAAAAAATAAAATAAAAATAAAAGATCAAAGAGAAAAAAAAAGATGTTTGAGAATAGGGGAAGAAGGCTGCCCTGGAAGAACTACAATAGTTGGCCATTTCTGGAAAAGAGATTTAAAAATCACATTGAGTAGCTACAAGGTTGAGGCATTGAACTCATTTAAAGATCGCAGCCCTGACATAAGGCCACTAGTTCAACATCTGATGGAAGAAGAGGCTGGGACCATGTGAGGTTGAGTAGCTTGTCTAGGGAGACACAGCTAATAAAAGGCAGAGCTGATATTGGACTCCACTTATGTCAGGAAGGCCCCTACATTACAGAGGATGCGCCTCTGCTCTGATCACAAAGAATAACTCAGAGCAACAGTGCCAGGAGTACAAGCCCAGCCCGAAGCAGGGGACCGGTGCCCAGAGCCAAGGGGGAACCATGACCTGTGATATCACGGGAAGTCTCAAAACAGGGATAACCTCTCCTCTGTCTGCCAGGCATAACTGCCTCCCCAGGGGTCATAGGTATTTATAGAAACAATCACAGGTCTACCCCCTGTGACCTGTGCTGAAGGCAAGGGGAACAAGGAGCAAATGAAAATATGGTGTGCAGAGAGGAGAAACCTGATGCTTAGGGATAAGCAAAGTCCCCTTCTTTGTGGGTGAGGAATTTATGGGGTCAGAGAGCTTCTCACTCCATTCCACTGTGACAGGGCTTGTCAGACTTGGGTGCTCCACTTGGCAGGTGTAGACCTCTCCACTCCGAGGAACTGTCTCAAGCATCACCATGGTCTGGAAGGTCCAGTCTCCATTACGGATCAGGCCTGTGGAGACGACCCCAGCCTCCTCTTCCTGCCCATTCCGGAACCATCTGACTTCGATGTGGCCTGGATAGAAACCATTCACAGAGCAGACGAGGAGGTTGTGGTGCTGCAGGGGCTGCGTCTTTGCAGGATACACAGTGACTGTAGGCGCAACTAGGAGAGAAAAGGTGGAGGGAATAAGTGAGGAGGACAGAATAAGTCTCCTTGGTGGCTGCCTTTCTGCCTCCAGTCTCCAGGCCCAGGATCCAGTCTCGGGCAGGCCTCCCTCAAAGCCGGCCATGTGGCCCAACAGGAGTTAGAGTCTTAAGTGTGGAATTAATCCTAACAGCAGGGGCCCATTGGATTTGAGAGATGTTCAGGAAATTTGTGGGGTTTTTTTCATAGTATTAAATAGTTATTTATTGTTGAATGGAAGTGTTTACAAATCTTTGTAAGGCATTTAGTATATTAATTAAAAGTGTGATTTCTGAAGCCCAGGCTACCTGGGTTCAAATACAGCCTCTGTCTCTTCTGACTGATCCTGGGAGAGTTTTTAAATTCCTCTATGCCTCAGCTCTCTCACCTATAAAGGGGGTAATAATGCTAACGTACCTCTTAGGGTTATGTGAGCATTAATGCACCTAAAGTGCATAAAATGATGGCTGGAATTTAGCCTTCAATATACATCAGCTATTTATCCTCCTTCTTTGCTTGGAGAGAAAATATGATTCAAAGCAGTGTGGATAAACTGGGGAAAACCTCAAGGTAGATGGAGATAGAATGTGAAATCCTGTGAATGCTGCACCACCACCTTAGAACACCACAGAAATGGTTCTGCCCTGGGAAGCAGGCATCTTAGACAGAGGTGATTCCCAAAGTCTGTGAGTTGAGTTGAGTCCCAAGAAGGGCGTGATTCCTGAAGGACAGGGAAAGGAGCAAGGAAAGTCATTCATTTAAAAAGTTCTTAGAAGTACATCAGCAGATCAGTCCCCCTCCTTTGCAAAATAAGCATATCTATTATTGGAATTGTTAGCATTTCACAGCTCTCTCTTTTTAAGCTGACATTTGAGTTCAGGGCACAGTCTAGGATTCATTAACGTGTGCTTAGTGCCTGAGACAATTCCTGACACTACCAGCCTCAATAAACACAATTTAAAAAAAAAGGAGAAAGCTGGGAAAAAACGTCTTTATAATACCACAAAATGATAGAATTAAGATTCATGGTAAATCACTGCTAACAATTTTGAAACATATTTCATTAAATAAAAATGTTTAAATTCCTAGCACAGAAAGTAATAAACAGAATAAAAATATAAACCAGAAACCGAGGAAAATGCTGAATCAAATATCAGAATAGTGTTAATCTTACTGCATAGATAACCCATAAAAGCACTGAGAAAAACACTAGGACCCCAGAGATGATAGACAATGATAATTCTTAGAGCAACAACAATTAGTCAATAAATACGTGAAAAATGTTCAAGAACTTTAGAAGTCAAAGCACTAAAAGTTAAAAATTAATGAGAGGAATTTTCAGCTGCGTTATTTGGCAGTACTATAAAAAGTCTAACAAAAGGGAATGGGAGGTAAATTGTTACAACTGTAAAAAGAAATAATATGTAACTACTTAACTATTAGCTTCTAAAAATAGTAACATCAGTATGGTAAGTAACAAAACTATAATTCAAAAAACTAGTTTCACAATCATTTCAACGAGGTAAAGATTTAAGTAAGAAAAAAAGCACACACACAGGAAACCCAGACCTAAAAGAAGCCTCAGAAAGATCAGGGGTGCCTCAGAGTCCCCCCCACCTCCTCAAAATTAAATCTGATACTAGCACCGGCCCAGTTGCATGGTGGTCGGGTTTGTGCAGTCCACTTCCGTGGCCTGGGTTCACATTGGATCCCAGTGCAGACTTGCATACCACTCATCAAGCCATGCTATGGCAGTGTCCAAATATAAAACAGAGGGAGATTGCCACAGATGTCAGCTCAGCCACAATCTTCCTCAAGCAGAAAGAGGAAGATTGGCAATAGATGTTAGCTCAGGGTCAATCTTCCTCGCCAAAAAAAAAAAGAATAAATAATAATTTAAAAAAATTCTGATACTGTTTTTTTCAATGAAATGCGTATGAACAACGACACAGGCACACTTATTTCAGGGATTTCAGGATTAGGAAGGGTGGGTGCTAAGATCAGTCTGTGACTGGTCTCCTCACATTCTCCCAAACCTTTTACAATCCTTATCTTGCCTCTCCTAAAACTTTAGCCCAAACACAGACCTCACCTTAAATGTCCCTCCCAATGCGTCTAACCACCCGCCCCAACCAATGTTTCCTCCCTCTCCAGCCCCCTGCGCTGCTGCTGCCCGCCCCCACTCCCACTCTCACCCCCACCTCCTCCCCCTCCCCCACAGCGGCCCTGGAAGCTGCTTGAAGCCGCCCTCCTGCACCCACCACCTCACACCTGCCCCCTCTTTCCCTTCTCTCAGACCCCAGGCCCACTCCTCCCACCACCACACACATTCTCTCTGTCCCACCTCAGCTCACAGGACAGCCCTCACACACACACTCTGTCCCCACAATCACACACTGACAAACCACACACTCTCTCCACAACCCGCTCTCACACGGTCCCTTGTAACTTGTACTTGCTCACGGTCCTACACACTCACAGGGACTGAGTCTCTCTGTCTCTGTCTCTGTCTCTCTGTCTCTCTCAAACACACACACACACACACACATACACACACACACTGCCCCGCCCCCTTGGCCGTGCACCCGCCGCGCTCACCTCGCCGCGGCACCAGGAAGCTCTCAATGACGCCGTAGTTGTGTCTGCAGTACGTGTCCACCGTGGCCCGCGCGTCATCCAGGACGTCCTTCTGCCCGTTCAAGCGCTCGACGTCCGGCCGCCCCAGCTCGGTCACCGCCCGGAACTCCCCCACGTCGCTATCGAAGCGCATGAACTCCCCCTGGTTATAGATGTATCTCTCCAGGTATCGCACCTTCTGGGTCCCGTTGGAGAACTGACACTCGGCTTTCCCCAGAAACAAGAAATGTGCTGCGGGGACAGAAAGGACCCAGTCACTGGGGCGGGCTCCCGAGAAGAGACTGACGGCGACGCCCACCAATGCTGGGCGCCCAGGAGCAGGTGGGGGCACTAAGGCACCCCTGATTGTCTCCACTGGCACCACGAACTACCAGCACCCCACGAGATCATCTTTCATCTGCCCGCGAAGGAGGGAGGCCTGGCCGGGCGGGCGGAGGAGAACCCTCTAGTCCGGAGCCACTCAGGATCCACTGGGCTTCTGTGATTGTCTGCAGACCTCCAAGTAGGAGGTGGACTAGGATTGTCCCCATCACCACCTCCTCCTGGACACCTCCACCTGAGAGACACTCACAGCTCCCTCCCCTTATCCCACTGCTCTTTCCCCATCTTAAACACATCCCACCTCCTTCATTCTACAAAACTTCACTAGTGCTGATTTTGTTTCAGGACCCTGCTGTCCCCTGGGAATCCCAAGAAGGGAAAAACAGACATCTTCCCTCCACTCCTGAAGCTTAAAATTTAGTGAAAATGATGAAAATGATGGACAAAACCCAACCACACAAGATTTTATACAGGGGTGAGAAATGTCAGAAGAAAAGTGTGGAGTTCTGAAACAGAGAATAACAGGATGATCTCAGTTACCTCAGGATGCCAGAGAAGTGGTCTCTGAGTGACATTTAAGATGTGACAGGAAAAGTTAAGTTGATGTGGAAGAGAAGAGTGAGTGTGTATGTTTGGGGAAAAAGGGAAGCACATTTCAGGTAAAGGTAACACCACGTGGAGAAGCTTGAAAGAATTGCTGAATTTCCTCAAGAAACCAGAAGAAACCAGTTCACTGAAGGAGAGACCATGAGGGGAAGGAGGTAAAAAGCTAGACTGGAGAAATCAAGTGGAGCTGGGGACTTAAAAGCCTTGTAGGTGATGTTAGGATTTTGAATTTATACCAACTGTAGTGGGAAACTCCTGAAGAGTTTTAAGGAGATTAAAACTATGATCCTAATATAGTTCCACAATTCCTTATCTGAAAATCCAAATCCAGAAAGCTTGGAACAACAGATCTTTTTAAAAAATTTGATGCCAAACTCATTTGGCAAATCTGACCTGATGAGGTAAAGGGTCAGACATGTCTCACAGCTCTTATTTGTTAGCTGGTCACATGTGCTCCTGCAGTTTCAATATATATAAACATACATATATATGTAGTATGTATACATAATATATTTATGCATAATATGTGTGTATGCATAATATATGCATACAGGTATGCATATATGTATATACCTACATATATGTATATATTTTTGATGTCTTTTGTCTTTATATTTAATTGAACTGAGAAATTTTCAAAAGGAGATAAAAACGTTAACATTGCAGTTAAAAGTGAGACAAATAAATGGGAACATCAGACATTATCAATAGAACAGAATATAGATTACTGCAAAAGTTTGATATATTTTACTGAAAAATATTTGTGGCAGTCACAATTTATGACTTATACAGGCAAGTTTTTAAAACTTAACAGAGCTCATGATGACCAAGACAATGAAATATTGGAAAAAATCCCATAAGGCAAAAAAGTCATAAAATGAAGATCTTGAGTCTGCATTGATTGAATGGATTCAACAAGAAAGTGGTGAATTTATGCAACTGTCTAGCTTGCTATATTTTTTGTAATTAAACAAGCAAAAACAAACCACTAGTAACTGAATTGGGAGATGAGTGTGTGTATAAAGTGTGAGTCTAGAATTTTTAGAAGCAGCACAGAACAAACCAGTGTTTTCAACTGCAGCACTGTTGGCATTTTGGATGAGAGAGTTCTTTGTTGTGGGAGGGCTGTTCTGTACATTGTGGGATGTCTACCAGCATCCCTAGCCTCTGCCCACTGGATGTCAGAAGAAAACTCTAGTTGTGACAACAAAAAATGGCTCCAGACATTGCCAAATGTCCCCTGGGGAGGGTGGGGGAACAATCCTTGACTGAGAACCTATTATACCATCTGAAAAACCTATGGTGAAAAAGCTGCTGTTAATTACACAGCACCTGAGAATTACATTGAAAAAATTTCCAACATTATATCTCATAAAAATGTTGGTCCTGAAGAAATTTATTTTGCTGGAAAAATAGCTCTGCATGGGGAACAGGTTTCTAAAAATCATTCATAGTGCTTAATAAAAGAGTATTAAGAGGATCCAATGTGGTGGCACAGCAGTTAAGTTAGCACATTCCACTTTGGTGGCCCAGGGTTTGCTGGTTTGGATCCTGGGTGCAGACATGGCACTGCTTGTCAAACCATGCTGTGGCAGGTGTCCCACATACAAAGTAAAGGAAGATGGGCAAGGATGTTAGCTCAGGGCCAGTCTTCCTCAGCAAAAAGAGGAGGATTGGCGGTGGATGTTAGCTCAGGGCTAACCTTCCTCAAAAAAAGAAAAAAAAAGAATAGTAAGAGGCAGCCTTGATGACCTAGCAGTTAAAGTTCATCATGCTTGGGGCCGACCTGGTGGTGCAGTGGTTAAGTGCTCACATTCCACCTTGGTGGTTCGGGGTTCGCCAGTTGGGATCCCAGGTACGGGCATGGCATCACGTGGTAAGCCATGCTGTGGTAGGCGTCCCACATATAAAGTGGAGCAAGATGGGCACAGATGTTAGCTCAGGACCAGTCTTCCTCAGCAAAAAGAGGAAGGTTGGCAGCAGTTAGCTCAGGGCTAATCTTCATCAAAAAAAAAAAAAAGTTCAACATTCTGTGCTTTAGTGACCTGGGTTCAGTTCCTGGGCATAGAACCACACCACTGTCTTTCAGTAGCCATTCTGTGGTGGCAGGTCACATAGAAGAACTAGAAGGACTTACAGCTATATACAACTGGGGCTTTGAGGGAAAAAAACGAAGAAAAAGGAAGAAGATTGGCAACAGATGTTATCTTAGGGACAATCTTCGCCTGCAAAAAAACTAACTAAATAAGTAAATAAAAGAATATTAAAAGCTATTATGGATTCTAACCAAAAGATGACTGTTCTTAGGTGTGCTAATGCTTCAGGCTCACCCAAAACAAAGTGGACAGTGATTGGAAAAATCCAAAATCCAGGATGTCTGAAAGGCATAAGTATTTTACTTGGACATTATTTTTCAAACAAGAAAATATAGACAACTAGGTATGTATTTTCTACCTGGCTCAATAACCACTTTGTCAGTGGCTTACATTCATTACAGGCAGGCTGGACTACAAGAAAACTGTAAAATGTTATTGTCCCTGTACAATTACTCCACATATTGCACTCCCGAACTTCTCATAAAAAGTAGTTTTTGGCTTCTAATTTCCCCGCTATGACACCTGTGTTGAAATTATGACCAAGGAATTTTTTGTCCCAGGAAGAGCAAGTATAAATAATTTTTAAACTCTATTCTTGCTGCAGTTTACAGAGGCCTGCAAATCCATGGTTTTCTGAAAGAAGTTAATTGCTAGTGCTTACTATGAAGCTAATAATTAATAAATCAACCTTAACAAATGTTTGGTGCAGACTTTGGGTTGTATTCATGTTTGCGAATGAACTAGTAGATGAAGATTTTGAAAACTATCATGTCATTAATGAGAAGGGAATCATATCAAATTTCAATATATGTAAAAGCTCATCAGACAAAAATCTAAATAAGTCAGAGGATGCTGACATCAAAAAAAATATTCAGTACTGACAATGAGGTCCCTTTTGGTAATTCCCTGAGTGATACAAAAATGGTAGTGGTGACACTGAGAGCACACCTCCCCTTGCTCGCTATGCTTCAGCCGCTCTTGCTTTCCCTCTGTCCCTTAAACACAGAAAATATCTTCCCATGCCTCAGCCTTTCCCCTTGTTCTCTCTCCCTGGAAGTCTTGTCCCTTGGATCCTTCACTTGACTGACTTCTTCCCATCATTTATGTCTCAACTAAATGTTACTTTCTCAGGGAGAGTTCCCCAGCCACCTGAACTAAAGTCAAATGACTCCAATTCTCTCTGTTCCATACCTCTGATGTATTTTTTTCAGAGCACTTATTGCTCTCTGAAATTTTTTCTTTGTTAAATATTTATTGGGCTTTTTCCTCTGTCATTAGGTGAGTTCCATGACAGTAGGGGACTTTTCTATCTTATTCAAATATAATTCTCTAAGCCTAGAACAGAGCTCAGTATATAATAGTTGCTCAGAAAAATATTTCTGTCTAAATTAATAAAAATATTTCTGTCTAAATTAATGAGTCCTGGGAATTGATCACTTTGGGGATCCTGGAAAGCAAGAAGGGGCTCAAGCTCCAAAACTCTTTTATTCTGATGACACCTACATCCCTTCAGTTTCCTGTGAGAAATTCAGACAGACTTCCCCTTTCTTCTACTAGTTGAAAAGAAACATTCACAGGTAAGGAAAAGGGACTATAAGAAAGAGGGAAAATTTCATTCCTTTTCATCTCATCCAGTGGATCTATTATAGTGCTGAGGGTCGGTGCAAACTTTGGGGATTTTCAGTAATGATGTAGCTGGAGAAAGAATAGGGAAGAACTGGAAGTACAGGTAAAAAAACATGGCTAATTAAGGAAAACAGAGGGCATGATGAATGAACCTATGACATTTGGGATCAAGACCTCAGTAGACCCATGAGTCCCCTCGACTTGCTTATTGGCTTCTAGCCCTATGGGAGGTAAACAACCTTCACACTTTTTATACTCTGCTCAGGTTGTATACTTTGAACCATATGAAATTGCTTATATTTGACTATTTTTGACTTACAAAGCCAGAATTTCATATAACTTATCCTATACTAGTTGAATCCCTTCTTGTGGGCTCTGCCCAGAGAAAGGGGAGAGGTTTGAGAAACTGATAGTATAAAAAGATTCAAAACTGATTTGTAATGAACACTACCCTGTGCCAGTTTTCCAGAAGATGCCTTGAGTTCCTTAAGGCATCAAAGAACACCCCATAGATGCTTCTTACTATAGAGTCATTCCAAGGTCTAAAGACCCCTGCTTCAGCTCCAGGGTACTTTCCATGGGAGAAATAGAGAGCACCAACCCCAACTTCTGTCAGAGACCCTCCAGGACAGGGACACAGGCCTTGTAAACATTGGGGTTCAGGGAGAAAGGAAAGGAGATAATGGGGGAGACTCTTGATACATGCTCTCATCGGGAGAGGAGCCACCATCATAGATCCTGTTTAAGACATCACACAGGATCTTCTAGGAGAGATCTTTCTAATTCCTTTCGATGCCTCATAAAATTTTCAGAGAAATCTTCCCTTTTTTCTGGCATAAATCAACATAATAAAGGGAACTACTGAATACGGAATTATCTTGACATCATTATTTCTAACTCTTCTCAAGATCCTGAGAGAATGGGATGCAAGGCTGTAGAGATTTTATTAGAGGAGAGATGAGAAGAAATGACCTATATATACGGAGGCTCCTCAAGCACTACTTGTAAAGAGCGCAAGCATCCAGGCTCCTTCTCTGGTGGAGTTAGGGATCCATATGATAAAGATAGGTGGTCACTGAAGAAAATGTCACAACTTTTAAGGTACATGGCCTGGACACAGTGACAAAGTTAACTCCCTTCCTCCCCCCACCCCACAATAGCTCACCACCCAAGGTGTGCACTTACGTTGGGTGTTCCTGGCCCAAGCGAGAGGAGGGCTCAGCACCATCAATATCACTGTCAGAGCTGCCATCCAGGAGCCTCTGGGGAACCACAGACACACCATGCTGGAGAACAGGAGAGACAGGGTACAAGGGAGCAGGCAAGTCTCACTCAGTGAGGACTATGACCCTCCTCCACCCACACCCCAAGTAATACCAACCAGGGAACTCATTTCTTTGTTCCTGGATTGGGTAATCTCAGTGTTGAGAACCAACTAGCATCAGAGATGAACAGCATCATCAGTTGCTGGTCAAAGATTTAGTTTGAAGGTCCTCTTCTGAAACTTAGATTTCCTTAATTAGAAGGATTGTTTGAGCTTGGTGCTTCTAAAGTTTGATCCAGTTGTATCTGAAAATTTTTAATTGGGCTCCCATTGCAAGCCAGCTCTGTGTAGGTCAGTGTTTCGTACATAATTTCGAGCCTATTATGGGCATTCATTTCTCTCCCTTGAAGACAGAGCTGCTTTGACAAATATATATTTGTGTGTCTGGAGTTGAGGGGGTGGAGGGAAGATGATT
Source organism: Equus przewalskii (assembly GCF_037783145.1). Lineage (NCBI taxonomy): Eukaryota > Metazoa > Chordata > Mammalia > Perissodactyla > Equidae > Equus > Equus przewalskii. The sequence goes on from NC_091849.1 coordinate 33,089,378, forward strand.
GCAAGTTAGGAGACCTTTAATCTGGTCCTTATTACACCTAACCTAGTGTTGTCGATTTGGGCAAATTACTTAATTTCTCACAGTTGAAATGAAGGCACTGTGATCTTTCAGGTATTTCAATATTGGAAAATGTGTGATTTTGTGGACTGCTCGAGAAGCAGTATCCCCTGGTAACTGATGATATGACAGAGTTATTGCTGTTGATTGGAGAACATAATGTACCTCCTTAAAGATAGGCATGCCCTGATCAACTAAAGGAAATTGAAAGTTAGTCAGTAACTAAACTGAAGTGAAAAGGTTTTTCAAGTTTGCCTCCTGATGCTGTCATTGAGTTTAATGGCACCTCCAGAATACACACAGAGAAAGGGAATTAGAGAAGGTGACCTATGTAGAAGGAGGGTCTTGAAAGTACCTTTGTATGACACCTAACCTAATAATGTGATGAGGCCCGCTGTCCAAATCAAAGTACGCAGGAGGCTGAGAGATTCATAAAGGACTCAGAGTCAGCCTCTTGCACAACTCTGCTTTAGAATAATTAATATTTCATGTGAAAAAGTGTTCAGTTTCTTACTCCTCGTCTCCTTTATGATTGCCTCATTTTCTTGGCCATGGGTCCCTTTATTATTCACCTTCTCTTGCTCTAGCCCAAGGAAAGATATAAGAAAACTTTTCTAATGAATACATTATAGAGTGTTCAGGAAATACAACACTATGGAGAAACTGTGACTAACATCCTTTGGTTTTAAACCTATGTAATTTCAAACCTATAATTCTACCTTTAGATGATTATTGTACATTATATTAATATAGATGTAATATTTCAGGTTCTGAATGGACTTTAAAGGACATCTCTATACCTAAAGTTCTGCATTAATTCTCACTCCACCATAGTTCTGATAAGCGGTTGTTTTTTTATGTCCCTTAACATTTCTAGTGACAAAATGCTCACCATGCTGAATAAAAATAACTATAACTTGAGCAATTTTTGAGCATTTTAGTTGGTATCCAGAATTATACAAGGGCTTTTTATGCATCATATTTTTATGTCATTCTCACATCATCTCAGAGATTTAAGTACCCTTTCCATCCCTGCAGATGGAGAGAATAAAATGGTGGAGGTTAAACAACTTTTGCAAGGATACAAGGCTAGTAAATGGTACAGTCCAAATTGGGCCAAGGTATATGTGATCTCAAACCCTACAAACTCAACTGTTATTTCATATTGCCTCACATTCACTTTCTGAAAAGAATAGTATCCCTTATATTAAAACTATTTTTATCACTTTAATTCATGAATACATGTATCAAGAAGACTACTCCTTTTGATGAATGACAGCATTTTATATAAATCAAGACAGCTATTATGTAGCAACTCTAGTTCCTTCAAAAGATTCCCCTCATTACCATTGTTACTCTCCTCTGGAAATGACAAAATCTTCATTTATCTTGTGTAATGACACCCATAGATCCCATACAAGTCTCCTTCTTATTAAAGAGAACAGTGGCCTCCAAATTCCTAAATCCAATGTATTATTCTTATTCATTATTTCAGATTTCTCAGCAAAATGTAGTGCAAGTTTGAACATTTCAGAATAGAATGGAAATAGTACATCATTTACTGTAGAAAAATATATTTCTGTTAATGTGAAAGTTCAAAATTTCTTGGAGAAGTTGAGTAGGGGTCACTATTGTTCCTGGATTTGAGAAGAAACTATGTCCCTGGACACCAGTGATAATTCAGTACTGTTGGAAGTTGTGCAAATGCAGCCAGGAAAATATGACATTTAATTGGACAAACAGAAAATCATAATTTACTCAGAATTGACTATTTGTGACATGGGATAATCTGAGGAAGCCAAGCCAAATTTCATCCTTGTAGGTAAAACAGGTTTCTACTCTGAAAAGGTAAACTTACTAGTAAGTATTCTCCTCGAGCGGGAGAATGAGCTACTCCCTTTGTCTTGACATCTCTTCCCACATGGTGTGCCTGTCAAACAAATCAGCTCTTTCAATATTGTAGAGAGGTTTTGAGAACACTGGAGCATACGACACTCGCTAATTATTGCTGCATCCCTATATTGGTCATATGTTCATTCCACAGGTTACAAGATAAAGGAAAAAAACTTGGTGCTATTACACATCTATCTAGAGTTGCTAAAGATGATCTGGGTGCAAAAGTTACCCTGTCAGTCTCTATAGTTCAGAATTTGAGACCTGATCCTAGAGAAAAAGTTTTCAGAGGAATCCTGTTAGTTGTTAAAATAAGAACAAAGGGGCCAACTAATAATAATAATAAAAAAATCTAAACTATGACTATGGTATTAACCAGAGGAAAAATGTTTTCTAATAACTACAGCAGAAGATACATAAGGTCTATTAGGAACTTTAAGCTTCTCCAAAAGTGAGCAATTCTTTTCAGTTTTACAATTTCTAAGCTATGAAAAACACAAAAGCATAACAAGAATTGGTCCTATAGGCAATTGGTTCTGCCATCTAGGCAAAATACATTGCAGTTGTTTTATTTTCCTTCAAAAACAGAAGTCAAAACTAAATTCTTTTAATTGTAAACATTTCCTTAAGTGCTATTGCTGTTAATTACAATATAGTTAGTCTTTTTATTTATGATTTTTTTTTTAAGATTGGCACCTGAACTAACATCTGTTGCCGATCTTTCTTTTTCTTCCTCTTCTCCCAAAGCCCCCTGGTACATACTTGTATATTCTAGTTGTAGGTCCTTCTAGTTGTGGCATGTGGGACGCCACCTCAGCATGGCTTGAAGAGTGGTGCTAGGTCTGCGCCCAGGCTCCGAACCAGTGAAACCCTGGGTTACCAAAACGGAGCACACAAACTCAACTACTTGACCTGGGGGCCAGCCCTTCACTATGGTTTTATAGCCTGTGACTTTAGACCATCAGAAACAAACTGCTTGTTGTGCTCTATATGGGAAATTCACTGGAGTGTTTGCCTGGATAGTGTTCTAAGGGTGCCTGTAGTTGCCCTCTGTTAGTTAAAGACAGAGTCACTACCATGATAAAGAGTTAAACTAAGTGAGTTATAAAATTCTTGATAGGCTTAAAAATGTTCAAGAAGGCCATGAAATGTTGGGAGATGTTTGTGACATGCAGGAATCTCTGACACACTTCTGGCAGATCACTGTTATAATATGAAAGTACTAACATCAAATCACATTTAACTATGTTGGCTTAGTCTGTCTCTCTCTATCTCTAATGAGTAACTGATATAATATGATATATGAAGTCATAGACTCAGTCCCATTAAAATCATGAAACAAGAGGCCAGCCCAGTGGTGTAGTGGTTAAGTTGCATTCTTGCTTCAGTGGCCTGAGGTTCACAGGTTCTGATCCTGGGCGCAGGCATAGCACTGCTCATCAAGCCACTCTGTGGCAGCATCCCACATAAAATAGAGGAAGATTGGAACAGATGTTAGCTCAGAGACAATCTCCCTCAAGTAAAAAGAAGATAGGCAACAGATGTTAGCTCAGGGCCAATTTTCCTCACAAAATGAAGAAAAAAAAGTCATGAAACAAGAACGTATGCAAACTATTACAAATAGTGTTGAGTATTGCACTGATAATTCTAGCTGATGAGAGATACTTGGAAGAAAAGAGTAAGCAAATACCAGAAACTCATTAAAATTTATACTAGAGTAACCTTTTCAGAAGAATAATAAAAATTCAATAATTTTAACAGAGGTTCCTCAAAAGGTTAAAAATAGAACTACCATATGGTCCAGCAATTCCACTCCTGGGTATTTATCCAAAGGAAAAGAAAACACTAACTCAAAAATATATGTGCACCCTGTGTTCATTACAACATTATTTACAATAGCCAAGATATAGAAACAACCTAAGTATCCATTGACAGTTGAATAAATAAAGTGTGGTGTATATATATATATATAATATAATGGAATACTATTCAGCCACAAAAAACAATGAAATCTTGCCTTTTGCAACAACACGGATGGATCTTGAGGGCATTATGCTAAGTGAAATAAATCAGACACAGAAAAAGAAGTGCTGGATGATCTCACTTATATGTGGAATCTAAAAAAAAAATAAACAGTTCATAGATACAGAGAAGAGATTAATGGTTGCCAGAGGCAGGGCATAAGGCAGTGGGCAAAATGGGTGAAGAGTGTCAAAGGTTACAAACTTCTAGTTATAAAATAAATAAGTCATGGGGATGCAATGTACAGCATGATGAATATAGTTAATAATACTATTTTGCATATTTGAAAGTTGCTAAAAGAGTAAATCTTAAAAGTTCTCATCACAAGAAAAAAATTCTGAAACTACGAAAAAAAATTCGATAATTTTAATATAAACTATATCCAAGTAACACTGTAATAGGAAATATTCTAAATTATATGAAGAAATTCTACTACTTTATTGAGCAAAAACACAAGGAAATAAAAGCATGAACTCTCAGGCATTCCTTCTGGGAGTCACTTGGTCAATAAATGTCTAAAAAATTTTTTAAATATTCTTGTTCAAGATGTTGCACTGGGATCACATACTGGACTCTTTTTTTTTCTCCTAAGATTTAATTTTAATACCAAGCATCCATTTAAAAGGCAATTTAATTAAGTCATATAAAGAAACATTATTATCTGTGGTGTGGTTGTGGAGAAGATGACTGTAGGGTCAGTCATTGATGAAAATTTCAGGCTATTAAAAAGCAAGGGGTAGAAGGTAACTCTCAGGTGTATGAGAGGATGAAGATAAACCCTCAAATAACTTCTAGAGGTATGGCCGAGGTGAGAAGTGTGCCAAAAGCAGAATTGGAGGCTAGGGTGTCAAAATTAAGTGTTTGCTGGATATGTATCTTTTCACTAGCTGTATCCATCATCACTCTCCCACCGTCCCGACCCAAATTCAGATTGTCATCAAATAGAAATGTGGGGGTTGAAGAGCTGCACCAACCTGACCTTTATTCCCAAGTATGTATAAACAAATAAATATACATAAATACATAAATTCGTAACAACAAAAATACATAAAGAGGAAAACAGCATTTTTTTTAAATGAAAGGTCTAGAGAACTGGAGATACTTTTGTGAATATTGGAGCAGATAAAGAAGGCAAGTGCAGAAAAAGGAGGGGAAACATTTCTTTGAGTGCAAATATTGTAGAGAAGGAGTGGGACCTGGGGAAAAAGCTGAGCATTGTGTTCTGTGGCAAAAAGCATGGTTCATGGGAAGTAGCACATGAATCATGAAAGGACAATAAGATATGGAAATGAATCAAGATGTGCTCTGGATCAGGGGTGCCAAAGTCTGGTCAAAAAAACGAAGTAATATCTCAATAGCAACACTGAATAGGGATACTGAATAATGAGAAAATATTGGAACAAGGTTAATGATTTTCATAGGATATTTTAGGAAACTCTTGAGCAGGGCGTCAAAATAAACACATGACTAATGCTAGCCTCTTTTCACTGCATGGACTCCAGCATTTGGTATGGAGGAATGAGGAAATGAGAGATGAATCTCAACAGGGCCTGAGGTAGATAATTCTATGTAATATCAAGATCCAGTTTTGACAAGATTTTTTGTGGATATGTTGAGGAGTGGGGAAAGTAGAAATAAAGGACATCGGGAAGACCCAAACGGCAGCATCCAGAAAATCTTTTGTGATTGATAATTGAACTGTGAAATCAAGAGCATTGGGTACTATCTGGGACATGATCCTGGGAACAGTTAACCGTTGGTTACTAGTCAATTCATCCTCCCATTTTCTAAGAAGAAATAGTTATCTATTTCTACATAGAAGAAATTGTTGGAGCCACACTGGAGCCACACAGGGTGGCAGCAGTAGGCAGTAATTTGGTGAAAAGACAATTTGTGGAAGAGATTATCCCTCTTTCACATATTTCAAAATCTAATCCTCACAGTCAGAAAAATATTCTTGATATCTGTCCTTCATATCTTTTTGTGGCAATGATGTTAACCGTTCACCATTCTGTAAATTTTAGCTGAGAACCCATCTCATGTATATGCACACACATATACAATCTGGCTGGGGATACTGAATTCACAAAAAGTTTGTTGAGTGCTTCCTATCTGTGCAGAATTCTTCTGATGCTGGAGATATAAAGATATACATGATTTAGACTCTACTTTTAAGAAAACTAGAACCCTCGGTAAAGATAGACAAATAAAATTAATATAAAATAGCATGACAAGATCTACAATAAACGCATCTCTAAAAAACAATCAAAACAAATTGGTGACATTAATTTTCAAGATGAAATGAAATGGTTAAAATTAAGTAAAATCTTGTAATTTACAGCACAAAGGAAGTATTTGTATAAATGTGAGTTCTAGAGGAAGTGAGACTTAGAACATAGAGGAACGGGTTATGTTTCAGGTTGGTTAGAGACTATCTGGGGACCAGGAACCATAGTGAAAAACATGCATGCAGGGGAGGGGGTGGTGGGTAGTGAGGAGTTTTGTTTTACAGGAATTGAAATTCCTCCTTAAGTCATGCTGGGAGATCAGAGTAGATGTGCAGAGTCGAACTATGCTAGGAAAGGTACTGAAAAATTGGCAAAGAAGTTATATCTTTTAGAAAGATGGGAATTGGAGCAGAAAAAAATATTAACTAGGAAGATCTTTAGCAATATAAGGTTAATTATGAGAGATTGGGCATAGAGATTACTGTGATGACAATCAGGATAGAACTATAGAAATGGGCTATAAGAATAGTATGCATTTTTTGGATGTCCAGACATGTATTAAAAACTGGTATTTGTTGACTAAGGAAGGAACATGAGGTCTTTTAAAGGGAATATGTTTTCTTTCCTTTTTTTTTTTTTTTTTTTTTTGAGGAAGACTAGCCCTGAGCTAACATCTGCTGCCAATCCTCCTCTTTTTGCTGAGGAAGGCTGGCCCTGAGCTAGCATCCGTGCCCATCTTCTTCTATTTTACGTATGGGACACCTACCACAGCATGGTGCCATGTCCGCACCCGGGATCCGAGCCAGCAAACTCCGGAGCACCGAAGTGGAATGTGTGCACTTAACTGCTGCGCGGCCGGGCTGGGACCCCTTTCCTTTTGGAGATAACATCCAAAGGATCTGTTCTCATATTGGTACAGGTGTTGGCCTCTGAATGAGACACTTTGGAGAAGAGAGAGAGAGATTTGCTGGAAATCCCCATGCTTCCGCAGATGATTGGTTTTGGGTTTTGTTTTGTTTTGTTTTTTTGATAACCAATGGGGATACAGAGTGAGGCAGCATCACCTATCTCCAGCAGATACATCTGACAAGAAGTCTTATTTAAGGTCTTGTGTAGGAGTCGGGGAAGGACAGGATGACAAAGTTAGATGTTGATAAGAAAGGCTGAAAATTTCCTTTAGTGGAATGAATTAGGACATGATTAGGTGGTTAGCCAGGAAAGAGCGTTTGCAGAGTAAAGTAAAACGTGGAGTGAGGATTGGAGGAGCTGGGCATTTAGAATGATAGAGACACGATGCCTAGTTTTTCATGCCTTTGTGGGAATTCCCAGGCCATGATTAAAAAGTACAAATAAAAAGCTATGACGCTGGTATCTCCCTGCTATTCCTGTCATAGAAGAGATGGGGACTGTGAAAGAGATCTATTATCCCAACTCTGATTGCACAGACAAAGGAAGAGGGAATCAAACAAAAAATTATCATTTATTCTCTACAAGGCATAAGTTATGTACTTTCAGATACTTTATTTCATTTAATTTTCATCATAACCTTTGCAACGGCTTAATTGTATCACACTGTATTTTCAGTTAACTGCTGCATCCCCAACCGGTTGAAAAATGCTGATCACTTAGTAGAACTCAGTAAATATTGACTACTAGGATCTGATCTGGAAATTAAATATTTTACACTTTTAACATTTTATAGTGAAATAGAATACACATATAAAAATCACGTAAAGCATAATTGTACAACTTATTAGATTATTTTAATGCCAGCATCCACAGAACTAACTCTGAGATCAAGACACAGAATATTTGGCCAATACCCTGTAAACCCATAATGTGCCTCTTCCTATCCACACTTGTCTCGCTTCCCACCAAGATAACTCACCATCCAGACTTGCTGTTCACTGCACTTTCCTAACCTGATATTTCTTTCTAAACATGTGTAGCAGCATTATACAAATTGAGACATATCAGACTGTATGCTTGCTTTTGTGCACTACTTGTTTTCAATTGAGCAGATCCTTTGGAATTCACTGAAGGGAAAGGGTGCAGTTAAATCTGGGAAACAAGGTGACCTTTAGGAAGGTGATGAACGGAAGTGTGCAGACACAGAGGGGAGGGGAGAGTGGCACGGCAGAGATTACCTCCCTAATCATCACTTCCAAAGGCAGAAAAGGAAACTTTTCCCTAATGTCCATCTTAATTTTCTCTTCATGAAATAATATCAACTAAGCAGAAAATTTTACCTGATCACCTAAAAATGTCAAGCATTATGCTAAGTGGTATGTGGACTATAGAAGCATGGCGTATATCTGTGAAATTCAAAGAGCAAACACTTATTGAGCACTTCCTATGTGGAAAACGGTGTGCTAGGGGTTAGGAATACCAAGACAAAGATCTCAGGGAGATCAATGTCTACCAGGAAAGAAACATCCATAAAGCATATAACGTAAAGAGACTTTATGTTCTTTGTGCACCATTCTCTCCTCAGTCCCTAGAGAAATACCTGGTTCAGAGTAGGTAATCATTAATAGTTGTTGAACTGATAAACAATATATTAAGGATAAATGTAGGCATTATAAATTACAATGAAAATACAAATGGGTATCATTTAAAAGTAACAAGATTTAAAAATAGTAGAAAATGGGCATATTCCTATAGGTTGGCATATTTAAAGGAAATGTGAAAATGTAGTTCTTTTGCAGAAGCGAGACGAAGCAGAGGAGGAAGAGGCTATGATTCAGAAGAACAGCAGGGGAAAAGGAACAATCATGAGCCACATGAGCAGGAGCAGTACTGGGGAGGGGTTGGACATACCAGGGGCCAGGAGCGAATTAGTTTGAGAAGCCCTGATTGACTGGAATGAACATCCAGATTAAAGAACAGTATGGGATAAGAGTAGGTATGCAGAGAGGACCTGTTGTTTGAAAGGCCTGGGAAGCTGGGTAGACCAGTTACTTCTTTAGGAAGGTGAGGAACTGAAATGTACAAGTGCAGAGTGGCAAAATGAACTGTGGTAACCCAGGTGCCATATAGGTAGAGGATCAAGACGAGGGAGGTGACAGTGAGACTAGAGGGCTGATATTATGGAATACTTTGTGTTATCACAAACTTGAATAAGGTACTACTACTGGACAAGTAGGGAAAGAAAATGTAGAGCTTTTTGGAACTGTCTCTTTTCTTCTTTCAGGTGCAGCATCCAGAGTCAGTGCTCCGACCTCCAAGGCTACTTTTCTATCCTGGGTCTTAGACTCTTTCTTTTAGGATAAAGCAGGCCAATTTGCTGGACAAAGGCACTTTATGAAAATTCTCATTACTTATTAATTTCCTCCCTGTCCAATCAATAGGTGAAGTAACATCACTTGTCTCCACCAAATAATGCTACTGCAATGATCTTAGCATTAGTCTGGTTTCAAGATCGTGTGAGAAAGTGGAATGGGGCAGGTTATAAGTTCATGGTGAGAGGAAAGTTTAACACCTAGAGTTCATGGGAAGAAACAGGATACAGCTACATGGATTGCCAAGAAATTTCTCCTTTGAATTTTCAAGAATGATTTACATGAGTGTAGAGTGCTATAATCAGGATACTTGCTTCTTTTCAAGCATTATTAGAAAACCCCTGGCCAGGATTAAATGGAAAGGAAATTGCTATGATGCTAGTATCTTATTGCTGGTAGAAAATCAATCTCTGTGGTGGAGAGATTGAGAGGTGAGACCAGAGAGATTAAGAACTCTCTCTCCACCTGCTGGTTATCATAAGAAAGTGCAGGGACTATGATGGAAAATGAAATCAAGAGTTCTAGGCTCTGATGAGGCATTTTTCAATTATCTCATTTAATCTTTATAACAACTTTGCAAATAACATTTTATACCATTTTTGGAAGTGATAGCAAGAATATAGGAATTATATCCTGACTTCAAAAAGAAAAAGATATTCTCTTTGGGGAATATATTTAGTAAAAGTGTGTTAGTACTGCAGTTATGCAAAGCATTCTTCAAGGTGCTGGTATTACAAAGATGAATGGGATCTGTATATCTTGTTCCCTAGCAGTTCAGGGCCTGCATAATCTTGCTATAATACAAGGCAACAAGAGTTGCAATAAATTTGTTTATAATGCACAGTGAGAGCATAAATTGGTGGAGCAAACCACGAGTTTTCAGAAGTGGCAAAATTGTTGAAAATGTTTTACAAATCCACAAGAATCTTAAAAAAATAAATATTGGAGTTCCCTGTGTATGTGAGATAGTATGACTCATAAAAAGGGGAAAAGGAGTATGTCAGATTGATTAAGGGAGCAGAAGGGGCAAAAAATATATAATGAATCTATATGCAGGGACAACAAAGGATGGAAGATGCAGCAGGGAGAAGAGTGCCGGCTGATGTGAGAGAAAGTCTTCCTTAAGGAATAGGAGGGGATATACAGAGTGGAACCACCCCAACAAAACAATAGAATTGTACAGATGCAGACATAAAGGGAAATGAACCAAGACGTCACTTTAGTAATCCCAGTGTAGTTAGAAAACTAGTAAGCGACGGAATGGAGGGTTTGGATTTACTGAGCACTCATATTCTTGCAATGGTGTTAGGAAATATCTTTTATTGAACAGGGAAAGATGAGTCCTTTTAGAAAGAACACATCTTTTCTCTTTTCAGAGGCAAGATCTACAGGCTCAGCCCTCAAACCCAAAATCTGCCTCATCAGTTAATTCAGGTTCGGGTTACTTCCTTTTTTGGGAAGGCATTTCAGCTTTTTGCACTGAAGCATTTAAGAAAGAAAAGCATTCCTGGAAACCCCCATCCCTTCCTCCACCTTTCTCTTCAACCAATAGGGATGGAAAGTGAAGCAGCATCACTTGTCTCCAGCAGATGTATCTGCTAAGAAGGTCTGATCTGATCCCAAGCCTTGGGGAGAAGGTGGAGAAGCAGCAGGGTGACAGATAATGTGGTGAGAGGAACAGCTGATGGCCTAGTTTCTTGGAAGGAAATAATATACCACATGGAGACCCAAGAAACTGCATTTTCTAGTTGTGAAACAGAGTGGAGATTGAGGATCTAAGCATTTTGTGTTGGCTGGTAGAGGGAAGGGTACCTGATATTTTCCATGCATCAGTGGGAAGTCCCTGCTCAGCTTGAAAAAGAGAAGGAAATGGCTATGACGCTGAACTCTCTCTGCTGGTGATGAATGAGTACCTGTGGTGGACGAAATGGAAATCATGAAAAAATCCATAATCCCACCTGCTGATTGTCATAGGACAGTTTGAGGGAAAGTCATAATATCCCGTTACTGATTATTTTGCCCTAGTGAAACAGCACTTCCGTATGTATCTCTCAATTAACCATCACAACAGACTTGCATTTTTGTTAACTGCTGAATCTTCAGCACCTAGAATAATTCTTAGTACTCAATAACATCTGGTTAATAATGAATTAATGAGTAGGATACCAAGAGGATCTGGAATAAAAGTTGAGTGAACCTTCATTCTATGAATTTCACACACCTCAACTTAATATTTCCTTTTCCAATATCCTTCTAATATAAAGAATATCTCACTTAGAGTTACTCCGGAGCTCAGTTAGAACATACACTGTAGGGTGGAAAAAGCACTGTATTCATTGTCACGAGATCAGAATTCTGGCACCTGATCTATACCTTGGTCCAATGATTTACTCTATTGAGCTTCTATTTCTTCATCACTAAAATTAAAGGGGTGAATTATATTATTTCCCTTGTAAACATCTAACCGGTTCCTGGAACATGATAAATATTAATAAAATTTAATTTTTTATCCCACTGTCATTGATCATTTCAGTAACTGAAAATAATTACAGAAAGGAGAAAGCGAATGGCCCAAAACCTGACTTCCACAAAAAATAAAGATAAACTTTTTGATTAATCCAGGGGAAAATAATTCCTCAATATGGCCAAACAATATTAACTAATAAAAATATTTGCTGTTTTTGGGTTGTTTTTCAAGCATTCTTTAGAGGTAAGAGAAGCACACTATTTGTTGAAACTGTTCTGAGGAGAACTGTGCTCACTATAATTCGGGGGTTAGCCAGTACACTGCTGTGCTCCTTGCCACCTGACGTAGAATTATGGAATGGGATCTTCACTCTTGGGGGGAATAATATGTCTCCCGAATTAAACAAAAATCATTGTAGCTTAATTTTTGTCATTATGTATTCACTAACTTTTCAGTCCATTCCATGATTGACTATGGAGGTAGCAATATTAGTTATCCCCTTGGCAACATCATGTCAATACTTCTCTGAAAACCTGGCAAAAGTTGTGTTTCTGAGACAAACGGACAACCTCATACTATTCTAGGCACTCCAATTTCTAGACAATGATGAAAAAGTGTAAATCCTTGGGTTATATATGAGCCAGCAGATTGTATGTCATGCAGACAGGAATATCCTTAAGTAGGACTTAGCAAGGTTTCCTATAGACATCCCTAGCATATAGAAATACCTGTCAAGGAAGGAGAGAAATAACCAAGTGATCTGCCATCTTTAGCATTGGAAAGAAAACATCAATAGTCATAATAGAGTTCTACTTTTGGGCTAAAAGTTGGCTCAGAATGACAGCTCCACATACATGCAAAGAATGTAGGAACTGGTCAATGCTTTCATTAATGATCTACCATGTACAACAGAGTATTTTGACTGCAACACTGACTCACTGTTGCTGATTCTTAGCTGCCTCTCAGTGAGGTTACTGGATGCTAGAAGAGTTCCAGGACTTCCAAAACCCAAGTCTATACAAACTATAGTATGTCATTTTTTCTTTGTTTAAAAAAATTAAATATTAACACATTACTTTTCCTATTTATAAAATAACACTTGTTCAATGAAGATTGAAAGTCTATATAATTAAGACAAATTAATCTGTTTCTGTTCTATCATTAGATAATCATTGTAATCATTTTAATGTATATTTCAGTCTTTTTTCCAAAATATATACATCTCTAATTTTTATAAAAGTGAGTTTATGATGTAGAATTTTTTATTTTGCATGTTTGTGTAACATTGAATTTTAAATAATTCCTATTCTTTATTATATTTCTATAAATATTCACTTTAAGGCTGAAATAATTATTCATGAAAACATGCTCCATGATTTTATCTGCCATTGTTTATTGCTATAGTGGGGAATATGTTCTATTACTTAAGCTTGTTGTTTTGAATAATTGTAGATCCACCTGAAGTTGTAACAAATAATACAGAGAGATCTCATGTGCCCTTTACACAGTTGGCCCATCAATGCAGTCAAGATAAAGAATGTCGCCACAAAGATCCCTCATGTTGCCCTGTTCTCGACACATCTACTTCCCTCCCACCTCCCACACCCACCCCCAACCCTCACCTTTACCCCTGGCAACCACTAACCTGTTCTTCATTTCTATGATTTTTTCATTTCAAATATGTTATATAAGGAGATTGACTTCTAGCATGACAGTGTGAGGAACTCTGCTGACCTACCCTCCAGAGAAACTGATGAAAATTGAAAATATGTGATAAAATATATATCTCTATATATATTATACATATGTATATAAAGAATCATTTAAAGCCTGTGGGTCAGAGGCTACAAGCATACAGCAAATGATGAAACATCTATTCAAGAAAATCTATAAAAATTTAGTGAGAAAGGTGAGAATCTGTGGTTTGAGAAAGATTCTATCCCTCCCCACTTCCAGTTCAGCAAGGCAGAGACTCTCCACTCGAGACTGCTGCAGCCAAGAACACAGGGCTGTCTCTCCCCAGATTCAAGCCAGAGGGCTTTTTTTCCTGGGTGAACCAGGACTTTAGCATTGCTCACCACGTCTCCAGCTATCTGTCGCTGAGGCTAGGTCCCAAATGAGTAGAGTCTAGAGGTGGAGGTCCCATCTTCTTCCCAAGCCCCACTTGTGGAGTGGAGGATCTACTTTGAGTGTGAAATGCTGGGAATACCAAGTCCCAATAGCCCTTTCCTCAGCTAATGAGGTGGTGATTCCATGCCAGGAGGGGCAAGCTGAGAAAACTTCAAGCTGTTGACCACTCCCTCCACCAAGTGCTCAGCCCCCTCCTTTGAGTGCGGGTGTCACTCAAAGAGAAACTTGCCATTGTCCTCATACCCAGTTTCTGGGCCCTGGCTGAGATATTTTGCCTGTGGGGAGAAACAAGCTTTAAACAGATTCCTCAAAGTGCTCAAAGAAAAAAACCCGTCAACAAAGAATCCTATGTCCAGGAAAGCTATCATTCAAACAAGAAGGAAAAATAAAGACTTTCCCAGATAAACAAGAACTCAGATAATTTGTTGATAGAAGACCTGCTTTGCAAGAGATACTAAAGAAAGTTCTTGTGGTGAAAGCAAGGAAAAGAGACGGTAATTTGAATCCACACAAACAAAGAGGACTGCTAAAGGTGACTAAGTAATTATAAATGACACTATAAAAGCATATGTTTTCTCAATTCTTCCCTCGATTGATTTAAAAAACAATTGTTTTAAAAACATGGATTTTGGAGCCAGCCCAGTGGCGCAGCAGTTAAGTGTGCACATTCCACTTTGGCAGCCCAGGGTTCCCTGGTTCGGATCCTGGGTGCGGACATGGCACTGCTTGGCACGCCATGCTGTGGTAGGCGTCCCACATATAAAGTAGAGGAAGATGGGCACGGATGTTAGCTCAGGGCCAGTCTTCCTCAGCAAAAAGAGGAGGATTGGCAGTAGTTAGCTCAGGGCTAATCTTCTTAAAAAAAATTTAAAAAATAAAAACATGGATTTTTTGCTACACATGTCTAGTATTATGCACTTTCTACTATTACAGTAGCTAGGTATATGTGTAGAAGACAATCTTAATAACTATTCAAAAAACAATGTCCTACAGGGACAATATGGCAACTCTCTTCTAGACCAGCACTGTATAGTGGAAATATAATACAAGCTATGCGTGTAATTTTAATTTTTTTAGTAGTCACATTTAAAAGCTAAAGAAAAATGTGTTAATTTTAATAATGTATATTATTTAACTCAATCTGTCTAAAATATTATGATTTCAACATGAAACTACAAAATCATTGACAAAATATTTATATTCAATTTTTTATTTTGTCTTTAAAATTTGACATGTATTTTGCACTTATAGGACAACTCAATTTGGATACTGAATTTTCATAGGAAATCTATATTTAGATTTCATAAAATTTATAGTTAAGAAAGTGGATTCATGTTTTCAAGTTGTTCAAAACATACTTAAGTTTTTCAACAACTGAAGTGAATATCAATTTTTAAAATTAAATAAAATTTAAAACTCAATTGTGTAGTCGCACTAGTCATGTGTTTCAAGGTTTCTGTAGCCACATGTGGTTGGTGGCTACACTACTAGACAGTACAGTGCTGGACTCTCAAAGCATTCTCCTCATATGCTGGACCAGTTATTTCTTTCACTTCATCAACATGACATGGCGTCTTTGTCTCTTTTACCTCCATGAGGTAGCTGGAAAACTTACCCTGGTAACAGAGAGAGAAACAGAGTAGTATTCACAAATGTGTTTACCTTTGCCCTTAGCAATGTACACAGCAAACTCAACGTGTAGCTGAATCTTGTTTTCTCTACTACACTGTTTTGCATGGAGGAATAAAAAGGTGTGCCATTTCCTATTGTAGAAAGTCAACACTCACCATCTGAGGCATTTTTCAGTCCCCAGATATCTTGGCCCTGCCACTCACCATGCTTTGGGGCCACCTTCTTCAGCTCACTGTGTTCAGGGAACATGGGTTTAATTTTAATAATAAGCTAAGCAAACCAGTATTGAGAAGGTAACTCTGCTGCAAACAGATAATTCTTTATGAAGACAAGTATAAATTAAGGCCAAGCGATGATTTAATTGCTGTAATCTTATTTAAATCTGCAAATTTTATTTAGCTAGAAAATATTGGGCCAGCCCCAGTGGCCTAGTGGTTAAGTTCAGCACACTCTGCTTTGGCAGCCGGGGTTCAGTTCCTGGGCACAGGCCTACACTGCTCTCTTAGAGGTCCTGCTGTGCTAGTGGCCCACATACTAAAAAATAGAGGAAGGTTGGTATGGATGTTAGCTCAGAGCAAATCTTCCTCAGGAAAAAAAAAAAGAAAATATTGACTAAGTAGTTCTTCCAGTTAATTTGGTCTTAAAATCCTTAACTTCAACATCAGATATTATCTGATTTATCTACTTCTTCTAACGTTTTACTTTTAAAATGTAAAACTTACCACAAAAATATAATCAACATATTCAATAACTAGATCAAAATCATGCTGCAAAGCCTTTTTGGATGCATCCAGTCCCAGCCTCCTACAGATGTCCTAATATTGATGATTTCAGCCAAATCTCCAAGTGGAAGGGTAGAGCTCACTCTAAGCTTGGTCTTTGTATACCGTCTGTTGACAAAGAGCTCTTTTAGAAATTCCATAAAACATTGAGAGAGGAAAAAAATCCGTATAGTTCAATACCATCACTAATATCAAGGGTGCCTTCTGGTCCAACTCTACCCATTTCCAGCATGTTGGACAGAATTCCCAAGGAGAATGCCTTGTGCACTTAAGCACACAACAAATATTTGTTGGATTAAATTGTGTGGATCCTTTACAACTTCTTTCTTTTCATGGTATGACTTAATCTTCTTTTTTGAGGCAAAACTGGCAGACCAAATAGATTAAACCATAGGCAGGGTTAAATTAAAAAAAACACAATTGTATAAAATAATATGCATATGATGTACTATGAGGTCTATAATGTGTAGAAATATATGTGCAATATATTTGCCAATAACAGCATAAAGGAGATGGGTGGGAGCAAACCTGTAATGGGCTAAGGAAATGACAGATGATAAAGTAATAATTATAACAATGTGTTGTTTGGTTTGCAACATTAATAGATGTAATACATATAACAATAATAACACAAAACGAAGGAAAAAGGAATAGAGTTTTGTAGGAGGAACATTTATATATATTACTAAAATTAAGCTAGTATAACACTAAAACTGATTCTTTTAAGTCAACATGTATATAGTAAACCAAAGATTAAAATGCTACATTAGAAAATATTCAGTCAATGTAAAAGTGTAGTAAAGGTGCAATAGAGGAACAACATATGAGACTTAGAAAACAAAAAGTAAAATGGCAGATATAAATCCAACTATATAAAAAATAACATTAAATGTGAATGGATTAAACAAGAAATCAAAAAGCAGAGATGAGGGGTGCACTGCTTTGGCAGCCTGGGGTTTGCAGGTTCAGATCCTGAGTGCGGACCTATACACTGCTCATCCAGTCATGCTGTGGCAGTGTCCCACATACAAAATAGAGGAAGATTGGCATAGATGTTAGATCAGGGTCAATCTTCCTCAAGCAAAAAGAGGAACATTGGCAACAGATGTTAGCTCAGAGCCAATCTTCCTCACCAAAAAAAAAGAAAGAAAGAAAAAAAAAAAGGCCAAGATGATTATCAGATTGGACAAAAAAAGATCCAATTGTATGTTGTCTATTGAAGACATACTTTATACTCAAAGATGCAAATAGATTTAAAATAAAAAGATGAAAAAAGGTATATCATGCAAGCCACAACAACAGAAAAGCTGAAATGGCTATACTAACAGACCAAATAGACTTTAAAACAAAAAATCTTACTAGAGACAAAGAGGAACGTTTTATAATGATGAAAGCATCACTCTATCAGAATTATGTAATAATTATAAACATATTTACACCTAATAACAGAATGTCGAAATACATAAAGTAAAATTTGACAGAAATGAAGGGAGAAATAGACAATTCAAAAATAATAGTTGGAGACTTTAATACTCCACTTTTAATAGTGGATGGAACTAGACAAAAGATCAACAAAGGAATAGAAGACTTGGCTAACACTATAAAGCAACCAGAGCTAACCAACATCTATAGAACACTCCACCCAACAACAAAATGTACATTCTTCTCAAGTGCACATAGAACATTCTCCAGGATAGACTACGTGGTAGGCTATAAGACAAACTTCAGTACATTTAAAAGGATAGAAATATTACAAACTATGTTCTTTGACTTCACTATGATGAAGTTAGAAATCAAACAGCAAAAAATAGGAAACAAATATGTAGAAATTAAACAATACATTCATAAATAACCAATAGTCAAAGAATAAATCAAAAGGGAAATCAGAAAATTCCTTGAGATGAATGCAAATAGAGACAAAATATACCAAAACTTATGGAATGCAGCTAAAACAGTGCTTAGAGGGAAATTTATAGTTCTAAATACCTATATTAAGGAAGAAGTAAGATTTTAAAAAATCCTTAATTTAACCCTGCATCTTAAGACACTGAAAAAGAGACGGGTGACATCAGCACAATGAAGGGCTAGGAAGTCATAACACCTGTCTCCCTCCAAAAGCAATAAATATATAACCAAAAACCAAACAAAATAGCTCAGGGTATGCTCTGGACTACAACAAAGTAGCAGCAAAAACCCTATGGAGCTCAAAAACTGAGGATGGCCACATAGAAAGATACAGGAAGCATTTTACCCATATCATCCCATCCACCAGGCCAGAACAGCTTGGTGCCATGAGGATTCCTCAGAGGAATTATACCCCACAAGGAAAAGAAGAGCTGGAGAACTTCAGCAAGTCTCATCACTGTGGACCTCTGCATCCTCTGTTACAGAGGTCTCCCACAGTCTTCACCAATGCTGATCCAAGCTGATGGAGCTACCTGGAGGTCTCCCATACCCCGCATCTACTCCCCAGGGCTGGAGCTGTCACTGCAATGAGCCCTGCCTTCAGGGGCCCCAGTCAATGCTGTGCCCCACTCTCCAGGATTGGGATGCCACAGTGCCTCACAATATATAGCACCAGAACTGCCACTACTCTGCACCTTACGCCAGGCCCCAGGTTGTAGCTTTGTCCCACTATTAATGGAAGCTGGGGCAGCTTCCATTGCCTTGAGCACCACCTCCTGTCCTAGATCACAGCTCTGAACCATCATTTCCAGCAGCATTGCTGCTGCCCTAAGCCCTCATTCCCCCTGGGTCCTGACACATGGCTTTAATGGAGCACCACTGAGGACATCTTTCTTCTGTCCTGTGACTTCTTTTGTCCCTGGGGCCTGCATTGGGACTTTGGCCCATTATCCCCAGTCTGCACTGCTACTGCACACTGTTTACTGGGTGCAAGCCACTGCTGCACTTTGTCATTCTAGGACCTGTGCTGGTGCTACATTCCCCTCGCCAGAGTCACTGCAGGGAGGCCCTGAGACCCAGATCCCAGTTCCATGGGAGATCTGCACACATCCACATCTTAGACACCAGTGCCACTGCCTCAGACAGCACGCTTATGCACCTGGACTCAGGCAATGTGGTAGTTCTCTTTACATCTGATCTCAGGACCCTGCCAGCATGCCAGAGCAGATGCCAAGAGGGATCCTCCGGGTTATAACTTCCACCCATGGGCAAAAAATCAAGGAAGACCCTAGCAGCCTTTGCCCCCAACGATCCCAGTGGTCCTACACACAGCTGCCACCCACAGAAGCTCAGCAGTCTAGACCACAGAAGACCACTGCAGTCTGGCTGATGTCAAACTCAGCTGATAGAGCTACACAGAGACTGTGCCACTGTGCTTTCCAAGGAGCCAAGATGCTGCATCCCACTCAGCTGGCACCATCACAGCACCTTCAGGTGAAAGCCTTTCCCCACTGAAGTCAGTGCAAAAAGGCTGGAAGAGATTATTGCACCCTCAAATGTGTGAGTATCAGTACAAAGCCATCATAAACATGAAAATGCAAGAAAACATGACACCACCAAAGGAACACAATAATTTTCCAGTAACTGACCCCAAAGAAATGGAGATCTTCAAGTTATCTGAAAAAGATTTCAAAATAATTATTTTAAGGAAGCTCAGTGAGACTCAAGATAACACAGATATGCAATTCAATGAAATCAAGTAAACAATACATGAAAAAATAAGAAGTTCAACAAAGAAATAGAAATGATAAAAATGAATCAAGCAAATGCTGGAGCCGAAGAATGCAATGAATAAAATGGATAAATACTTAGACTCATACAACCTCCTAAAATTGAATCAAGAAGAAATAGAGAATCTGAATAGACCAATCACAAGTAAAGAGATTGAGACAGCAATCAAAAACCTCCCAAAAAACAAAAGTCCAGGACCAGATGGCCTCTCTGGAGAATTCTACCAAACATTCAAAGAAGATTTATTAACTATCCTTCTCAAACTATTCTAAAAAATTGAGGAAGATAGAACACTTCCTAACACATTCTACAAGGCCAACATTACCCTGATGCCAAAGCCAAACAAAGACAGCAAAAAGAAGGAAAATTACAGGCCAATATTGCTGATGAACAAAGATGCAAAAATCCTCAACAAAGTATCGGCAAACTGAATACAGCAATACATTAAAAGATCACACACCATAATCAAGTGGGATTTATACCAGGGACACAGGGATGGTTTAGCATCCACGAATCAATCAATGTGATACACAACATTAATAAAATGAGGAATAAAAACCACATGATAATTTCAATAGACACCAAGAAAGTATTTGATAAGATCCAACATCCATTTATCATAAAAACTCTCAGTAAAATGGGTATAGAAGGAAAGTACCTCAACATAATAAAGGCCATATATGACAAACTCACAGCCAACATCAAACTCAATGGGGAGAAACAGAAAGCCATTCCTCTGAGAACAGGAACAAGACAAGGGTGCCCACCCTTACCACTCGTTCTACAAAGTACTGAAGGTTTGTGCCAGATCAGGCAAGAGAAAGAAATAAATGGAATCCAAATAGGAAATGAAGAAGTGAAACTCTTGCTATTTGCAGATGACATGATTTTATATATAGAAAACACTAAAGAATCCATCAGAAAACTATTAGAAATAATCAACAACTACACTAAAGTTGCAGGGTACAAAATCAACTTACAAAAATCTGTTGCATTTCTATACTCTAACAATGAACCAACAGAAAGAGAACTCAAGAATACAATCCCATTTACAATTGCAACAAAAAGAATAAAATATCTAGGGGCTGGCCCAGTGGCACAGCAGTACATGCACATGTTCCACTTCAGTGGCCTGGGGTTCACTGCTTTGGATCCTGGGTGCGGACATGGCACCACTTGGCAAGCCATGCTGTGGTAAGGCATCCCACATATAAAGTAGAGGAAGATGGGCACAGATGTTAGCTCAGGGCCAGGCTTCCTCAACAAAAAGAGGAGGATTGGCAGCAGATGTTAGCTCAGGGCTAATCTTCCTCCAAAAAAAAAAAAAAAGAAGAAGAAAATACATAAAATATCTAGGAATAAATTTAACCAAGGAGGTGAAAGACCTATACAATAAAAACTATAAGACATTACTGAAAGAAATCAATGATGACATAAAGAAATGGAAAGATATTCCATGCACATGGATTGGAAGAATAAACATAGTTAAAATGTCGATACTTCCCAAAGCAATCTACAGATTCAATGCAATCTCAGTCAGAATCTCAACGACATTCTTCACAGAAATAGAACAAAGAATCCTAAAATTCATATGGGTCAACAAAAGACCCTAAATAGCTAAAGCAATCCTGAGAAAAAAGAACAAAGCTGGAGGCATCACAATCCCTGACTTCAAAATATACTACAAAGCTGTAGTAATCAAAACAGCATGGTACTGGTATAAAAACAGGCACACAGATTAAAGGAACAGAATGGAAAGCCCAGAAATAAAACCACACATCTGTCATCAGCTAATCTTTGACAAAGGATCTAAGAACATACAATGGAGAAAGGAAATTCTCTTCAATAAACGGTGTTGGGAAAACTGGACAGTCACATGCAAAAGAATGAAAGTTGACCATTATCTTTCACCATACAAAAAAATAATCTCAAATGGATCAAAGACTTTGAGGTGAGACCAGAAACCATAAAACTTCTGAAAGAAAATATAGGCATTGCACTCTGACATCAGTCTTAAAAGGATTTTTTCAAATACCATGTCTACTTGGACAAGGGAAATAAAAAATAAAATAAACAAGAGGGACTTCATCAGACTAAAGAGCTTCTGCAAGGCAAAAGAAACCAGGATCAAAACAAAAAGACAACCCACCAACTGGGAAAAAATATTTGCAAATCATATATCTGACAAAGGGTTAATCTCCATAACATATAAAGAACTCATACAACTGAGCAACAAAAAATCAAACAACCCAATCCAAAAGCGGGCAGAGGATATGAACAGACATTTTTCCAAAGAAGATATACAGATGGCCAATAGGCACATGAAAATATGTTCAATATCACTAATCATCAGGGAAATGCAAATCAAAACTACACTTGGATATCACCTTATACCCATTAGAATGACTATAATCACCACGACAAAAAATAACAAATGTTGGAGAGGTTGTGGAGAAAAGGGAACCCCCATGCACTGTTGGTGGGAATGCAAAATGGTGAAGCCACTATGGTAAATATTATTGAGATTTATCAAAAAATTAAAAATAGAAGTACCATATGACCCAGCTATCCCACTACTGGGGATTTATCCAAAGAACTTGAAATTGACAATTCAAAGAGCCTTATGCACCGCTATGTTCATTGCAACATTATTCACCGTAGTGAAGATGTGGAAGCAACCCAAGTGCCCACTGACTGATGAATGGATAAAGAAGATATGGGATGTATATACAGTGGAATACTACTCAGCCATAAAAAATACAAAATCATCCCATTTGCAACAACATGGATGGACCTTGAGGGTATTATGTTAAGCAAAATAAGCCAGACAGAGAAAGACAAACACTGTGTGATTTCACTCATATGTGGAAAATAGACACACGGACAAAGAGAACAGTTTAGTAGTTACCAGGGGGAAAGGGTTTAGGGGGTGGGCACAAAGGGTGAAGGGGCACATTTATATGATGACTGACAAATAATAACGTACAACTGAAATATCACAATGTTAAAAGCTACTATCATCTCAATAAAAAAAAAACTCCCAACAAAGAAAAGTCCAGGACCAGATGCTTTCACAGGTGAGTTCTACCAAACATTTAAAGAAGAAGTAATATGAATCCTTCTCAAAATCTTCCAAAAATTGAGTAGGAAGGAACATTTCTAAACTCATTTTATGAAGCTAGCATTACCTCAATACCAAAGCCAGAGAAGGATGCTATGAGAAAAGAAAATTACGGGGCAATATCCCTGATGAACACAGATGCAAAAATCCTCAACAAATACTAGCAGACCAAATTGAAGAACACATTAAAAGAATCATACACCATGATCAAGTGGGATTCATCCCTGGGATGCAAGCCTGGTTCAACATATGGGAATCAATAAATGTAATACAGCATACTTACAGAATGAATGCTAAAAACCATATGATCATCTCAATAGATGCAGAAAAAGCATTTGACAAAATTCAACATCCTTTCAGGGGAACAACTCTCAACAAATTAAGTATAGAAAGAATGTTCCTCAGCATAAAAAGGCCATATATGACAAGCCCACAGCTAACATTATACTTAATGGTGAAAAATTAAAAACCTTTCCTCTAATATTGAGATCAAGACAAGAATGTCCACTCTTGGGGCCTGCCTGATGGTGCAGCAGTTAAGTGCACATGTTCCACTTCAGAAGCCTGGGGTTCACTGGTTCGGATCCTGGGTGAGAGCATGGCACTGCTTGGCAAGCCATGCTGTGGTAGGCATCCCACATATAAAGTAGAGAGAGACGGGCACAGATGTTAGCTCAGGGTCAGTCTTCCTCAGCAAAAAGAAGAGGATTGGCAGCAGATGTTAGCTCAGGGCTAATCTTCCTCAAAAAAAAAAAAAAAAAACCCAAAAACAAACCAAAAAAAGGAATATCCCCTCTTGCCCTTCCTATTTGACATAAGTAGTGAAAGTCCTAACCATAGCATTTAGGTAAGAATAAGCAATAAAAGGTGTACAAATCAGAAAGCAAGAAGTAAAGCTGCCACTATTTGCAGATGACATGATCTTATATAGAGAAAATCCTAAAGATTCTACCAAAAAGACCTGTTACAACTAATAAATGAATTCAGGAAAGTTGCAGGATACAAAATCAACGTACAAAAATCAGTGGCATTTCTGTACACTAACAAGGAACCATCCCAAAGAGAAATTAAGACAATCCCATTTACAATAGCATCAAAAACAGTAAGATACTTGGGAATAAATTTAACCAAAGAGTTGAAAGACCTGTACACTGAAAACTATAAGACATTGATGCAATCAAAGAAGACATAAATAAATGGAAAGATATTCCATGTTCTTGGATTAGATGAATTAATATTGTGAAAATGACCATATTACTCAAAGCAATCTACAGATTCAGTACAATCCCAAACAAAATTCTAGTGGCATTTTTCACAGAAATAAAACAGACAATCCTAAAATTTATGTGGAACCACAAAATATCCCAAATAGCCAAAGGAATCTTGAGAAAGAACAAAAAGTTGGAGGGATCACATTTCCTGATTTCAAGTTATACTACTAAGCTATCGTAATCAAAATAACATGGTACTAGTATAAAACCAGGCACATAGACCTGGAACAGAATAGAGAGCCCAGATACAAACCCATGCATATATGGTCAATTAACTTTTGACAAGGGTGCCAAGAACACACAAGGGGGAAAGGACAGTCTCCTCAATAAACAGTGTTGGGAAAACTAGATATCCACATGCAAAAGAAAAAAATTGGTCCCCTATCTTACACCATTCACAAAAATTAACTTGAAATGGATCAAAGACTTAAATGTAAGACCTGGAACCATAAAACTCCTAGAAGAAAACTTAGGTAAAAAGATCTTGATATTGGCCTCATCAATGATTTCTTGAATAAGATATTAAAAGCACAGGCAGCAAAAAATGAGACTACAATAAACTAAAGAGCTTCTTCACAGCAGGGGAAACAGTAAATACATTGAAAATGCATCTTGAAGAATGAGAGATAATATTCAAAAACCATATATCTGATAAGGAGTTAACATCCAAAATGTATAAAGAACTTATACAACTCAATAGCAAAAAGCAAATAATCCAGTTAAAAAATGGGCAAAGGACCTAAACAGATGTTTTTCCAAAGACATACAAATGATCAATAGATATATGAAAAGGTGCTCAGTATCACTAATAATCAGGGAAATGTAAATCAAAACCACAATGAGATTATCACTTCACACCTGTTAGGATGGCTATTATCAAAAAGACAAGAGATAAATGCTGATAAGGAAGTGATGAAAAGAGAACCCTTATAACACTGTGGGAATGCAAAACAATACAGCCATCATGGAAACTGGTATGGTGGTTCCTCAAAAAAGTTAAAAATTGAACTACCGTTTGATCCAGCAATCCCACTCCTGAGTGTATATCTGAAGTAATTGAAATCACTATCTCAAAGAGATATCTACACACTCATGTCCATTGCAGCATTATTCACAGTAGCCAAGATGTGGAAACAACCTAAATGTCTTTCAACAGATGAATGGATAAAGAAAATGTGGCACACAAATACATACTCACAATGGAATATTATTCAGTCATAAAAAGGAAGAAATTCTGCTATTTGCGACAACATGGATGGAACTAGTAGGCATTAAGCTAAGTTAAATAAGGCAGACAGAGAAAGAAAAATACTGTGTGGTATCACTTATATGTGGAATCTTAAAAAAATACACTGATTTCATAAACAGAGAATAGAATGGTGGTTGCCAGGGGCTGTGGGAGGGGGAAATGAGGTTGTATAGGTCAAACTTTCAGTTATAAGAAGAATAAGTTCTGAAGAACTAATGTATAGTACATTGACTATGGTTAATTACATTGTATTGTGCCCTTGAAAGTTGCTGAGAGTAGATCTTAAATATTCTTACTGCACACACACACAAAGGGAGTTAACTATGCTAACTATGTGAGGCGATGGCTGTGTTAATTATCTTGACCTTGGTAACCATGATATAATGTATATGTATAGCAAATCATCACGTGGTATACTCTAAATGTACACAATTATATTTGTCAATTATTTCTTAATGAACTTTTAAAATATACACTGAAAAGAAGAGCAAACTAAACCTAAAGAAAGCAGAAGGAAGGAAACAAAAAATATTCAGTGAAATTAATGAAATAGAAAAGAGAAAAACAATAGAGAAAATCAAGAAAACCAAAAGCTGGTTCTTTGAAAACTTCAACAGAACTGACACACTTTTAACAAGTTTCACCAAGAAAAAAAGAGAAAAATCAGAAATGAAAGGTGAGACATTAATACTGATCTCACAGAAATAAAAAGGATTGCAAAGAAATACCATGAACAACTGTACATAAATAAATTAGATAACTTAGATGAAATGGACAAATTCCCAGAAAGACACAAGCTACCAAAGCTGAGTCCAGAAGAAGTAGCAATATGAAATAACCAGAATTCTATCATGGAAGAGGTTTCGGAAACATCCTCAGACTCTCTTTACCATTCGCCAGGGATGCACAGAACCTTGATGTGAACATTCAGGTCAAAATGCTCCAAGCAGGGAAAGACATCAGTGCCTTTCACTAACTTGCTTGATGCAGTGCAGCTGATCGCCCCAAGATCAACCCCACAAAGCCAGTCACGTCCTTCATTTTCTCCAAGTGACATAGTAAAGACTCCCATATTAAGGAGCCCTCAATAACTGAGAAAACTAGCATAGAAATCTATCATTGTAGGTGGTCTTGTGACATCCAGACTCTCCAGTTGATAGAAAGATCAGTGAATAAAGACGGGAAGAGAGAGATGTGTTCTTTCAGTGTCCAAGTGTCAGATTGAATTTCTAGTGTTAAATTAAAATTTAGATATAAGAAGTCTACTGGAAGAAAGAGATTATGGCATTTATAAGCTTACTTGATGATGCCTTATCAAGAGTGAGAAAAATATAAGAAGTAACAAGAGAGAAAATCCAAGAAAGCTAAAAATGAGCACTTCATGGCACCAGTCTTGTTATAAATGCCTTAATATTGTGTATATCTTCATTCAGCAGTAGAAAAGAACAAGTATGTGCATGGGTAGTGAAACACGTTATCTGTCACTGGTAAATGTGCATAGCAATGCATAATCTTATTCTTATACGTAAGTTACCAATACACATTGCTCTTGAGTTAGTAGCAGTATAAATCAACTGCACTCAGATTATCAGCCATCACATTTAGGAAATTCCGTAATACAAAGCAAATTTGGTCTGATTTATCAGATATGCCATTGGGTGGGGTGAAGGGAAAGGAGGGTGCTGGCTAATTTAGCCTAGGCCCTGAAAGTTTCACTGTTCCAGAAAACAGACTTGTGCCCTTATTGATGACCCAGCATATGCACAGGACTCAAGGCCTGGCCTCCAGTAGGGGGCTCTTTTGTTGCCTGGACACTGAGCTGGTGGTCAGCATGGTTCCACTCTCTGCTCAAGTGTGAGCGCTACAGATCCAGCCCCCTGGTTAATGCAGTCCTCATGGTTCAAGCCCAGACTCTTTCGGATATGGAGACAGTGGCTCCAACTCTGTCTGACTGGCCCAGAGCTGGACACAACACTCACTATCATACCAAATAATTTCAGATCCTTCTTACTGCCACTGGTTTCCAAAATGCCTTTTTTATTTTTTGGAATCTTCTGCAATGTAGTTACTAATATGTTGGACTCATATGCCAAGGAAGTGTTCTGTGAAATATAACTCTTATTGAAAATTTCCTTCACAGTTGGGAGTGTTAACCTACACTCTTGATATCCTCATAAATAATTTGATTTTATGTTCTTCACATCTTGTGTGATGATTGGTGGAGGATTGACCAAAAGCTATATTGCTATCTAAGATTTACGCTGAAAACCTCAGAGAAACTAATAACACATTTGATGCTTATAGGAAGGGAGGAGGTATCTGGGCATAGGAAGTGGTTATTAGACCAGGGTTGAGGTTGAAGAGGAAGAACGATGACATAAACCTTTGCATAAACCACATTTACACGAAACCGTGATATATCATCAAATAGTTTTCTTTCCAGCTAATGAGGTGAAGGAGGGAAGGCAGCATCATTTGTCTCTGGCAGGCGAAACCATCAAGAAGGTATACACAAAGTCGTGGTGGCAGGCAGGAGTGGGGAGAGAGAAATTGCACTAACATCTCAATTCAGTGAAATTTGCATATGGATCATTTGTATATGGAGCATCCTGTAGAATTTCTGAAATTATCTGCCCATGCCGTCCCCACTGTGTCTATTCTCTGCTTTTCTTCTTGTCCCACAGGCCTTCAAGGTCCCCCTGAGATCATGGCCACAAACACAAAAAGTTTCTAATATCTTAGTTGAGCTCTTAAGCCCACTTTTTAATCCTTTTACATATCTCCAGTCATTTCTGCTTCTTATTTCCCTCCAAAGTGTTTTTTTTTAAGCACTTACCTCATGGAGCTAAAATAATGACCTAATTTCACCTCACAGATGAAGAGAAGAGAAAAGACATGAACACTCCCTAAGTCTGATGAGCCTTACATTCTGAACCCATGAACCCTGTGGTTCTTAAGTCAGCAGGGATAGAAGAGCACTACTGAGGTTCACACTCTTTTTGCTGCAAAAGGAAACTTTCAGAAGAAATGTCCAGGCTGCAGTGAAAGCACAGTAACTTCTGTGTTGGAACTTCTGGGGTTGAGTGCAAGCCCTCACTCTTTAACCCCATTTAGCGATGGTCTCAGCTCAGGAACATTTCTTTGGTTATTTGATAAAGCTCGGAAGTTTTGTTAGCCTCAAAATGTTCAAACCTATAAGATTTCTAGGCAAATCTGACTGAATAAAATTTCAGATTCCTCAGCTGATCATGAAGACTCCAAACTGTATCATCTCTTTAAATAACCTGCAGATAAATTATGCTGGATCTGACCAGGAGTGTTCATTTGTGAATGCATGCATGAATTAAATACTATGTCAGGTATGAGAAACAAATCAAGGAAGAAGACCCCTTTTCTACCCATAGGAGTCCACAGAGAAGAACTTAGTCAGCTGCAGAAATGCAACTTTCTACTTCTTTGGAAGAACTGAGTGGGTGGTTTATCAAGTGATCCAGTGTCTGTGAGGGGAAGTGTGGCATAAATGGCCTTCTGTGTCACAGTGTAGCACAGTTGCCCCTCTGGCACATCACTCTGAGGTTAAACTGCCTGGGCTTGATTTCTGGCTCCACCTTTTAATAATGGTGTAGCCTTAGACAAGGATCCAACGCCTCCATGTACAATTTCCTAACTGGTAAAATGGGGAAGGGAAGTAATAATGATACCTGCCTCATGGTATCATAAAGATTAAATCAGTTAATATAGTAAAAGCACTTGGAAGATTTATGGAATATAGTAAGCACTCAATAAATATCAGGCATTATTATCGTTATTATTAATTATCTTTATCATGATGGCTGGAGGGCAACCTGGCGATCTGTCTTCATTTTCTCACCACCTTGGCTGTTAAGGATCCAATACGTCTAGGGAGAAAGTCTCAGGGATAAAAGCTAAAAGAAGCCTGGCTTTCTTTATATTGGGTGGGAGAGGGGAGGAGGAAAGGAACATGAGAGGAACAGCCACTTCGCGCTTTCGGTTCTGCCATCATTCTACCCACCTTCAGGAAAATAACCAGCTCCCAGAGATCTGGGGAAACAGCTGGGTCTATACCCTCCATCCCGTCCCCCCATCCTGATTCCCTTTCTACCACTTACACACCCCAGAATTTGTTGCTTGACTCTGAAATTGCAAGAATCAAGTTCACAACAGTAGGCCAAATTCACAGTAGATTTGGGGGCTTATTGACAGTTTAGTAAACAGAGCCTAAAACACGAGACCCAACTTGCATATCCTGGAACTCACTTGGGGCTGAGTGGACATAAAGAAATGAAGTATCCTCTGCATTTCCAGAAGTGTAAACCCTTTAAGATGTTGATATTTATAGTAGTCACTTCCCCGCAGACCTGTGGGTGTGAGCACATCCTTGGTGTAAGTTCCAACACTTGATTGTGACCTAGATCATAAGGGTAATACCTGTTCCTTCATCTGACTGCTGAGCCTTTCACTTCTCTTTGCATACAGGACATTTTTCTAGACAGAAAAGCAGAGCACCCTGGAAGCACACCCATGTACTAAGTGTTATCTACATTTCCTCACCCAGCCCCCAACGTCCACAGCCCCAGTCCTCTCTAGCTAGGCTTTGGTTACAAACAACCTTTGCAGAACCTGGGTTTAAGTGAAACCAATATAAGACATTGGATACTTTCCCCTCAGACAAATCAAAACCATCTGGAAGGCAGCATCATTTGTCTCTGGCAGACTGAGCCATGAAAGACTGTAAGAAAAAATACTTAGTTACAGGAAAAGACAAAAGTATCCATTAACAAGGGCAAAAAGTTATAAAACACTAAGTCATACATTTAACAAAGAATACAAAGAATCATCAGAGAAAATATTATGAAACTTTTCTGAGACCACAAAAGAGGATGAAAAAATGGAACAGAATACAATGCTTCCAGAGAGGAATATTATGTATAGATTTAATGCAGTTTTAATAAAAATCTACATGGAATTTTAAATATTTATATTTTGTTTCCAAAAGCCAATATGCAAAGTGTCTTCATATATAAGATTGCCACTGTATTGAGCAATGTTTTTAAATAGGTAGCTTTGTCCTCCACTATATTGCTTAATTTCCAAAGGGCTCTGTTTCTTTCTTGTATTATTTTGTTCTTCTGGTATGGAGATGACTTATTCCATTATCTTTGATGGAATATTAATAATCATAGTTTTGGTATAAAGAGCTAAATCCTAGAGACAGATTCAGGACACCACATCCAGAGTGGCTTTGCAGGCTTGCTTTGCTCTGTTCAACTGCCGTGTCTCGTACCCACACAGAGAGCACAAGCTAAACTAGAATTTACTGACAAAGAGCATTTGCAGAAGTTGTGTTTAAGTGGAACAGCAATTTGGCATTGAATGTGTTCTCCCCAGCCAATGAGGATCAGACATAGAGCAGCATCACTTGTCTCTGGAAAACTAAGCTATCAAGAGAACTCACAGGAATAGAACTACTATGCACAGAAAAAAGGGTCTCTCTTCACAACACCAACAAAATGTAATATGTAAGAAACAAAGAATACAGCAGAACTTTACTAATGTATTTAACGTAACATGAATACTGAAGAGATATAACATAAATCAAATGCCACATGAAATTCTAAAATTAACAGTGCGATTCTAAAGGTCAATGGGATTGATGAATAGGCCAGACTAATGAAGAACACTTTTCTCTTTTACTGAACTTATTGCTTGTTTATAATTACTCTCTTCTCAACTATGATGTTTAATTGATAATTTGTCAAATATTTCTGTAGTTTACAGGGATGGGATATTTTCTAAAGTGAGTAGTTGGAAGGGGCACACAAGCACAGATTAATCCTTTGGCCCTACACACCCCACCAATAAAAACAGAGCTTTTCTGGTGTCTGCATTCCTCATGAAAGTGACGAGGACACTTGAGTGGTGAATTTCGCCTTAGTGCTGATTGTAAACATACAATTCCTTGTCACCTCACAGCCAACCAGTAATGTCAGTAGTATATGTCTAGGTATTTGAGAAATACAAGGCTGGATAAAAGCATTCTGAAAAGCCTATGATTGCCTCAGCAGGCTTGGATCCTGGACGTGGGATCACGACAAACATATCTGCTCTCTCCATATCAGAGGCTCAGGCTGTCACCTATAAAATCTTGTCTCGTCGGTCTCTCAAACTCCACTGCCAAAGTTTTTTAAGGAACTAAGCTCTTTCAGTTTTACGACAATTTGTATTCAGTTATTTGAAGGACCAAAAATCCTTCTCCGCCCTAAAGATCTGCAGGACTCTAAGGAAAACAAATGCTCATCATACTAATCCATGGGATGGGAAGTGAGAAAACAGATTTGCATAATATAGAGGTAGTAATCACAGCATCATCTTTTTTTTTTTTTTAAGACTTTATTTTTTCCTTTTTTCTCCCCAAAGCCCCCCAGTACATAGTTGTATATTCTTAGTTGTGGGTCCTTCTAGTTGTGGCATGTGGGATGCCGCCTCAGCGTGGCTTGATGAGCAGTGCCATGTCCGCGCCCAGGATTCAAACCAACGAAATACTGGGCCACCTGCAGCAGAGCGCGAGAACTTAACCATTCGGCCACGGGGCCAGCCCCAACACAGCATCATCTTTTTAACGTGATTTAGGCAGTAAGGACACTGCATCATTGCTGATTGGGCTGTTCACTACCTCTTCACGTCCTAAAAGCTCATGACTTGCAGATCACATGATCTCCTAGGTTCAGAAAGAAGGCCATGTTGGGCAGAAGTAGGGGATGGAATGCCATGTACTTGATCAGCATGGTTACTCGAATCTGGGTTCTAGACTTGCATATGCCTCTTGTCCAAAATTTGTCCACTTAACAAAAATAAGATCCACAGATCCTGAAGCACAGCCTCTGTGTTTAAGGTATCCAGATGATACCACAAAACCTCTAAAAAATAGCAGAGGCATTAATTTCATGGTCTACTAATATTTTATTTTGAATTTCCACAGCTTAACTGACACCCTCCCACCACCCACCATCATCAGTCTCCTGATAAAGGGTCAGAATTCAAATGAACTCCAGCCATGCCCTGGATGTGGTGAAATGGGACTTCTCTCATAATATAGTCCAACCTGACACACCCATAGATATTGGAGAGAGATGCTGCAAATATTAGGGCAATCCAGACCTGTGTGCATTATTGACTAGAAACTGTATCTTGTGCTTATTTCTCCCATTAATTGACACAAGAGAATCTACATTACACATTACGAGGGGGAGCTTGAAGTAGTAAAGCATGGCTTTCAGGCAGTGAAGCATTGGATAAATGCAGCCTAATATGCCTTTAATATCAAGTACCACTATGAAAACTAGAACTATCATCTGCTGCAAGCCACCACCAATATATGCCTCCATGAATCTCCTCTTAAAGAGGTTGAAATACAAGAGCACCCTGGAGTTCCCACTATTTAAAGGAGATTCAGTATGTGATGCCAAGATACTCCCTATATCCATTAATTCAGGATCCCTGGGAGAGAAAACCAAACATCAGTATCTTTAAAGCTCCCCAGGTGATGCCAGAATGTAGCCAACATGGGGGACTAGTACTATGGAGCAGTGGTTCTCGATCAAGGGCAATCCTCACCCCAGCCCCACCAAGAGGACATTTGTCCATGCCTGGAGCATTTTTGGTTTTCACTGGCATCTACAGGGTACAGGCCAGGGATGCTGCTAAACATCCTATAATGCATGGGACAACCCCCCATCAATGAAGAATTACCCCGCCCCAAGTGTTAGTAGTGCTGAGGTTGAGAAACCCTGCTCTAGAGCCTTGCCACTCCAAGTGCAATCTGCAGACTTGGGGAGTTTGTTAGAAATTCCAAATCTCGGGACCCACCCCAGATCTGCTGAATCATAATCTGCATTTTAACAATATCCCCAGATGATTTGGATGTGCAATAAGGTTCTAGAAGCTCTTTTCCAGGGCTGAGCTCTCAAACAGCTGCCCATAAAAATCACCTGATGCCCAGCCCTTCTTCCTACTCAATTAAATGACAATATATGAGTGTTGAGCAAAGCATATTTTAAAATCTGCCCAGGTGATCCTTATGCCCAGGCACGGCTGAGAACCACTGCTCTTATGTCAAAAAAATGGATATGACATGTAGCTCATCATCAGCCGCAATCAATAGGGAGGAAAGGCCCTGGCCTGCGGGCTTTGAGACCCGAGTGAACACATCAGGAAACAAAGGGAAGATTCAGCAGATCTAGTGCTAGTGCAGATGCAGAGTCACAGGCAGAACCACAGGACAGGAAAGGAAGGAGCAGGGTCCTGACCTCAGGCTGAGGTAGGGGACACAGACAGCCTGATCACAAGGTCTGCCTCCTAACAGCTAAAACTCCTCTCCCTAATTTGTCCCGTAAACTCAGGGCAACTAAGTGGCTGTACATAAGAAAAGAACATATTGTGTATTACTCTGCGAAAGGAAGGAGGGACAGTACCAGTTGGTTGAGGCCTAGGATGGCATAGAAAAAAGAATTAAGAAGAAAATGCAAAAGTATAAGCAATAGAAAAACATTCGCTTATTTTCTCTTCATTGCCAGAGATAAATGAGAAGTGTTCTCTTCATCTCTCTCTCTCTCATTATATATGTGTGTATGTATATGTTTGTATATGTATATACATATAACAAAATTACAGAAATGTTGCAAGTGCAGTACAAATAACATTTTTTTTTCCTTGAACCCATTTGAGGATAAGTTACTGACCTGGTGCATTACTCTCAAATACTTCAGTGTCTATTTCCTACAAACAAATACATTCTCTACATGGTGACAATAAACCCATCACAATAAAAAAACTGATCCATGACTACAATCTAATCTTCAGATCCAATTCAAGTTTCATCAATTAACCCAATAATAGCATTTATAGCAAAAAAATCAAGCTCAAAATCACATTGCATTTAGTTGTCATGTCATGTCAGTCTTCTTTAACACTGAACTGGTGTTTGCAAGTTCTTGACAGATATCAATCTTCAAATTTGTGAACAAGATATTAGAATTCTTGGGAATTCTCAGGAATTTCTAAAATCATAAGTTTTCTGATTTTTTTATACTTCCTCATTCAGTGTTTTAAAAAAATAATAAACATGGGTCTGGCCTGGTGGCGCAGCAGTTAAGTTCACGCGTTCCGCTTCTCCATGGCCCAGGGTCCACCAGTTCAGATCCCGGGTGCAGACATGGCACCACTTGGCAAAAGCCATGCTGTGGTAGGCGTCCCACATATAAAGTAGAAGAAGATGGGCACGGATGTTAGCTCAGGGCCAGTCTTCCTCAGCAAAAAAGAGGAGAATTGGCAGTAGTTAGCTCAGGGCTAAACTTTCTCAAAAAAAAAAATAATAATAATAAACAGTGAATTATTTTTCTGTTACAGTGTTATTCTAACTTTTCAGAGGTTTTCTACAGAAAAGTAAACATACAGAAATAAATGCATGGTATATTGTTATAAAACAATATGTGATAAAAATATATATTTTAATAACAATGTAAAATTATCTTTATCTGATATAAACATTTGATAACAGAAAACATTAAAAGAAGGGAACATGAGTCTGGCCTAGTGGCATACTGGTTATGTTCACACACTCCTCTTTGGTGGCCTGGGGTTTGCAGGTTCAGATCCCATGTGTGGACCTAGCACTGCCCATCAAGCCACACTGTGGTGTTATCCCACACGAAATAGAGGAAGATTGGAATAGAAGTTAGCTCACTGACAATTTTCTTCAAGCAAAAAGAGGAAAACTGGCACCAGATGTTAGCTCAGGGCCAATCTTCTTCATAAAAAAAACAAAAAGGGAACATTAATGGAATACATATATGTCAAATAAAAACCACTTAAAATTTAAAAATATCACAAATTTCTAATATTTAAAAGAGCATTGTTAAATTAAAATTTTAACTGCCCCATCTGATAGCCTTACTCTTTCTTTCATGGCAAATTTTTCAGATATAGGAACATTTCTTTCATTTTGTGATGGTGTTGATCGAATTGCTAACAGTACCTCCAAAAACGTCTTCATCTGAGACTTTGGGATACGGTGACTCATGTAAGCTTATTTCCTTTTTTAATGATTAAAATATTTTGTCTGCTTTACAAATGACTCCACCCTACAGTGAATATTGCAACATTCAACAGGGACGAGGCCAGCCAACATTGCTGAGTAGTATACAAATAACAACATTTGAATCTCCTAAACAAGATTAACAACATTACGCAGAATCATGTGACAAAATTGTCAATTTAAGGGCTTATTTCACTTCTAAAGCTTGTTATTTCTTGGAACACCACTCATAGGGACTGTATAAAGTAAACTATGTATATAAACTTATTATCATTTATTGTATTTTTAAGAATGATTTCTTACCGAACCTGAAGTCAGTTCGCTCACCCGTTGCGCGGCAAGCCAATCTCTGACACCAGGGGTGGTGGAAGAAAGTAGGAATTTTATTTTTGCACAGTGCTGAGCAAGGAGAGAGGGCAGCTAACGCTCAAATCCCAAACTCCCCAAAAAGCTAAAAGGAAGGGTTTTTATTTGGGGGTTTAGGTAGGGGAGGGGGATCATATGGTGCTGGTCAGAGCTTTCCCACCAGCCTGTGTTTGGTCTTCAGACTACTTGCAGAGAGGAGGGAGCCCGTGACCTGGCTGGTCAGCAGCTTTCCCACCAGCCCGTATCTCTTTGTGGGGAGGAGATGGTCCAGGTGCTTGTCCTTGATGGTGTCTGCTCCATGGAGGATAGTGGATTCTGGAGGCAGGAAGCCAGAGAGTAAGCAGGGAATGAGTGTTTTGGTTTTAACCCCATATATGCTGGGTTTAATGTGGGGAAACTGATACCAGGGTCGGTATCAGACTCACCATTATCAGCAGACAGGGACATAGACACACACGTGTAACATGCAACAGCTACAACCGACTGACTGATTCAGTCATGACTTTCTCTTTTATAAGCTCCTGACCCCCTTCCGGGAAATGTTGACCTTAACCTTTGACTCTATGTGTCTGTGTTTTCAGCTCTTGCCTTGAACTTGCCGTGGTGGATTCCTTCAAACCAGTAACATTTCTGTGCTGATTGTTAATTCTCTCCCACTCTCCTATTTCTCAACTGACTTTGGGGGATTCAAAATTTGGAAAACATAAACTTTATGAAAAGTGCCAAGAAGGAATACCCACATGAAATCATTACCTCAAATAGATGTTTACTCCTCTCTTAATGTTCATAATCTTGACACTCTTGAAGATTATAGACCAGTTATTAGGTAGACGGCATCTCAGTTTTAGGTTGTCTGATGTTTCCTCATCAGTAGATTCAGGTTATGCATCTTTGGAAGGGATATCAGAGAAGTGATGCTGTGTTCTTCTACTGCATCCTACCAGATGGTACTTCTTTTTTACTTGTTCCATTAATGATGGTTTATTTTGATTATTTGATAAAAATGGTGTCTTCCAGTCCTCTACACTGTTGATATACATTATTTGTCTCTTTGTAATTCTTATTATTTTGAGACATCTCTTTAAAACTAAGTAAATATATCATTTCTTATAAATCATTTAATTTATTCAATTATTCATGTATGTATGTGTATGCAGACTCACGTTTTCCTATTTAATTCAGTGGGTTGTAATCCATTACTATTATTATTTTCGTGTTCAAATTTCCCAAAATTTGGCTACTGAGGACCTTTTCAAATTGGCTTCTGTGTCCTTTTGACATATTCTTATCATGCTTTGAGAATTCCCTTAATTTCTGTCACAAAAGACATTCCAGACTTGTCATCGTTTTTTGTGATCCATCCCTGGAATCAGCCATTTCTTCAAGGAACACTGGGTACTTTCAGTTAGGAACGGTATTTAGAAGACAAGACTTGGGTCTAAGTGTGCTCATTGCTCTCGGGGTGTTGCTGCTTCCAAACTCTCTCAGAAGACCTACGTAGGAACACACACACACACACACACACTTTTCGAATATATCATGTATATATTCATTTACATATATATATTTACATACATATAACCATAAGATCTCACTGATACCTCTGATTATAATCCAACATGACAGGATTCAATCTAGTTTTTTCCCTTCCTACCTTTGTACATTCCTTCACTGACAACAAAAAATCTGGATCCTGTTATTCCTAATTTTTTTACTTTCTTGAACAACCCCTCAGTATATAACCAATCTCCCATCTCTTCCCTAACCCTTTTCCCTGCACAGATGCTCTCTTCACACTAAAACTGAGCCACCACGCCATGTAGATGCCCTCTTTACTGTGCTCAGGCTCTGACACCCACATGAGACCATGCATTCATGTAGAAGTCCAATGCCTTCTCTAAAATATTCAAGCTCCACTACCCCAGGCCTGGCCACCCCTCTAAGTGCCTTTCTCATCTCACTTGGGCTCTGACTCCCTAATCTAGGCCACCTACCTTCACAGATGCTGTCTTCAAATTATTGGGCTCTGATGGACAACATGGCCTCTTCCATTTCAGTACAAATGACTGCTGTGTTCTACTCCCAATCCCTAACTGCTTTAGGACTAAATTGTTCAGGAAGAGAAGAAAGAAGAGGAAAAGGAAAAGTGCTACTTCCCTTGAAAGTAAGATTTGCTTATCCACTCATGTTCTACCAGTGTTACAGCCCAAGGAGTGGCGTCTGCTCATTGCAAGACATGCCAATAGTCAGGAGGCAAGGTGGCAGGAGAAGAAGAGTTTATTACAGCTTGCTAGCAAGAGGGA
The DNA here is from genome assembly GCF_037783145.1 of Equus przewalskii. Classification (NCBI taxonomy): domain Eukaryota; kingdom Metazoa; phylum Chordata; class Mammalia; order Perissodactyla; family Equidae; genus Equus; species Equus przewalskii. The sequence goes on from NC_091849.1 coordinate 33,127,990, forward strand.
ATATGGCTTACGCATGTCTGAAAGAACCATCTTACAGAACAAAGACTACAGACCAGTTATATACAGGGCTTGTCTCTAGGTAGGGGAGGTGGCTGGTCTCTGGGTGTGGCAGACATCTGGTCCCAGTTCCTGATAGTCCTTTGTTTTTGTTTTACTGGGTATGCATCAGAGAATGGATCAATGCCCTGTACCCTGATCTTTCAGTTGTCATTGATGATGGCTATCAGCATATATCATCATAGGCTCTCTGACAAGGAAGGGGGGGCAGGGGTAGGGGGAAGGGTGAGGGAGGGGGTCATCACATTCCTAGAGAACTCAAAAGAACAAAATTATCATCTTAAAGCAGCTGGGAGGGGTCACAAAATCTACAGAGTATCCCGTGAGGTAGTTAATCGGAAATCATTTAAAGTTACAATATGGTTTCTTTTCTACAATATGGCTTCACCTATGTCAACTTTGTGTTGAGCCGGTATCACCAGGCCCTGGCTAATATAACACTAAAGTCAATAACCCAGTCACTGGACGGGCACGAGCAAATTCTCTCAGCCTCTGGAAAAGCTCCAAGCAAGAGGCCAATATGGCACCAATGATCCAGGGGAGGAAAACAAGAGCCCACTCTCCAAGAAAAATAATCTATCATCCCCCTCTGCTTTAATGTAATCTCATGTCTAAGAAAATCAAGTCCCAAAATTTTAATCAACTTTTAGATTTTTTTTCCTCACTCACCCCACCTCTTCTTCCTCTATATGGTTGGAAAAGCCTCTTCAGACAGACAGTCTCATATCCAGGACTGGACTTTTTTATTTCCATCTTGGGGTTCCTATGTTTCTAACTTAGGAAATTTTGGCCTCAGAATAAAAACCCTAACATCTTGCTCTGAGAGCATCGAGTCTACTTCTGTTGAGACCAAGCCATGAGTGTCAATGTTTTTTGCTGTACCTTGATGTCTTCATATTTAATATTGAACCCCAACTGAGGCATAGAAGAGACACAGAGGTGCCAGGTGAGACTAATTCACTCTATGACCCTATCTAGAGGAAGAAAGGAACCAACTGCACCTTTGGAAGAGTGGATGAGGGAAAGGAAAAAGAAGAGGCGTGTCCATTCATTATCCAAGAGGCCACTTCCTAAAATCCTACCTTAAAGAAAAAAAAAATAGTGCATTTTAATTGTAGATGAAGTGACTTCTGTACACTGAAAGGTAATTCAATCAGAATTCCAAAATATTCCTGCCCTGGGACAAGGAATAAATCTCAACTTAGCATACCATCAAGGAACCATATAGGAAGCAAGGGATGTGCAAAAAAAGTTTGTAGAATACCTAATAAGTGATGCTAGAGTTGTTCTTTATCTTGTTGTACTTCATCCATTTGTAAGGGAACTTCCTGTCACTCCACGATCTAGGGAAAGAGACACTTATCTATAGAGTGGATTTGTTACCACCAAATGGGGGCCTCTGCTTGCTGCAAGACATGCCAAAAGTCAGGAGGCAAAGTGGTAGGAGAGAAAGGACTTTATTAGCTTGCTAGCAAGAAGGAAGATGGCCAACTCATGTCCAAAAGAACCATCTCACTGAACAAAGACTACAACCCAGTTATATAAAGGGCTATTCTCCAGGTGGGGGAGGTGGCTGGCCTCTGCGTGGGGCCAGGCATCTGGTCCCAGTTCCTGATAGTCCTTTGTTTTACTGGATATGCATCAGAGAATGGATCAATGCCCTATACCCTGATCTTTCAGCTGTCATTGACAATGGCTACCAGCATAGGCTCTGCCCTCTGCCCAGGGGTCATCACATTCCTAAGGAACTCAAAAGAACAAAGTTATCATCTTAAAGCAGCTGGGAGGGGCCACAAAATCTAATCTACAGAGTATATGTGGGCTAGTTAGTCAGAGTTCATTTAAAGTTACAATATGGGGACTGGCCTCGTGGTGCAGAGGTTAAGTTCGCATGTTCTGCTTCACCAGCCTGGGGTTCGCTGGTTCAGATCTTGGGTGCAGACATGGCACCACTAAGCAAGCCATGCTCTGGCAGGCATCCCACATATAAAATAGAAGATGATGGGCACAGATGTTAGCTCAAGGCCAGTCTTCCTCAACAAAAAGAAAGATTGGCAGCAGATGTTAGATCATGACTAAAATTCCTCCAAAAAATTTAAAGAATAAACTTACATATGGTTTCTCTTCTACAATATGGCTTCCCTTATGTTGAGCCAGTATCAGATTGTTCCCTATGGAAAATGTAGATCTCTTTTGGCATCAGCTGGATCCCATAACCATCCTAGTCAGAGCTGTGCTTCAAATTGCTCTTGGCTTCTTTTCATTCCAGTACGATCTGACTTTAGACCAGCTAGTATAGAAACCTTTCAGGAGGAGCAGATTAGGAGGTTGTGGTGGTTCGTGGACTCTGTGTTAGCAGGAGTAATGGCTGATGCAGACAGCACTGCAAGGAAGAGCAGTCGGAGACAAAGTGAGTGAGAAATACAAGGCAAGTTGGCCAGTCTCTCCATGGGGAGGAAGTCCTCCCTGTGAAATGCAGTGTGTTGAACAGAGTTCTAGCACTCAAAAGAGATCCCGGACTAGTTATTAAGATTGGGTGTAAATCTCATCTCAATAACCTACTAGACAAGTCAGTCTAATTTCTGAGCCTTGGGGAAAGATCTCTTTCTCAAAAGTCTGCTCAAAAAAACAGATGAGAAATGCAATTGAAAATATATTTTTCATGTCTATTTCTAGACTCTGCATAATGTTTCATTAATTGATTTGTGTATCTGTCACTGACTAACACCCCCAAGTAACTCAAAGGATGTTTCCGAAGCACTTAACTGTTTCTCTTTTAGTTATATTAAGAGATGCAATTACCAACAGCCCAGAACTGGTGCAAACCCCACCGCAAGAGCTACACCTGCACAAACCGTGGAGAAGTACCCAAGAGTCACCTTTGCTTCATTTTAATGTTAAGATCTCGGCCCCAGGAGGAGCTTGGGTCTTATTACAATAATATGTGATGTATGTGGAAGCACATTTTCAAACTGCATCTGTGTAAGTGAATATCCACCTCTACATGTGTGATGAAAACTCCCTTTTGAATATTCATTCCCCATTTGAAATAAAAGGTACCTGTTTTCCCTTGCTTGGGGGCCATGGCTTTGGAAACAATTCCCTGTGGTCTCATTATTTGCTACAAATAAATCTTACTTTGTGTGACAACGACTTTTGGCGAAGACTTTGATTTCAACACACCAAGAAGTGAACCCACTTTGGTTCAGTAACATATCCTGATACTGATGAGGGGTCGGCGAGCCGAGGAGTCGAAAGAAAGATTTCTTGGACACTTAAGTTCTGGGAGTACTGCTTTCTTATTCAAAGAAGAGTGTGGAATAGCATGGGGACAGGACCCATGCGCAGGAGGAGCTGCTGCATGGGGACAGGACCCATGGGCAGTAAGAGCTGCTGCCATCATGGGGGCAGGACCCATGGGCAGTCAGAGCTGCTGCAAACATGGGTTGAGAGTAGGGCTAAATTTAAGGCATAGGTGTGTGAATTATCTCTTTACAAGACAAAGGAAAGAATATGTAAAAATTCATTAAAATGGTATCAGTGCTGGTGGGGTTTGGTTATCGGTCCTATAACTTTAGATAAGAATCAGACCAGATTAAGTCAGGATGTCCTATGCTTCCTGGAGGATGTTGGTGGTGGGGGGATTCAGCTACATCAGGTTACCAGACAAGCACAATAAACAAGACTTAAGTCCTTGCCCTCCCTATTAAGAGTTTCTAGAGATAAGGTCATCCCCCCTTCCTCCTGGTGCAGAGAGGGAGACAGCCCCACAGACGGAGACTTCCTTCACAAATGCAAATGTCTCTCATCAAAGGGCAAGCAAATTCCACTCCTCAGAGCCTGCTTCCCGTCTGCAGTTTTTAAAAGTAACCAGCCTAAAATAATCCTCATTATAAACCCCACCTGAACCCATTTGGCCCCAAAATCTTTTGGGGATATGGACGATGTTCAGTCTTCTGTAACTACTTCCGGCTGTACAAGGTTGTAGAGCTGTCCCTAAATGGGGCCATAGGTACAGGTAGGAGGTTCAGTGGACCTGAATGCTGTGCCCATGGAGTCCAAGGCTGACAAGGTATACAGAGTCTCTGGAGAGGAGAGAATCATTTGACAAGAGGTGGTCCCGGAGGTGAAACTTTGTTGAGGTGTGGAAGACAAACAACGAAATAGACAACAAATTATAATAAGAAATACAAGCAATATGATTAACCCAATGAATAAGTTTTGATAGTAGTCCAGAAACCTGGTCCTGACCAAGAGTTCAACCAATCATTTGGAGATAGGGTAGGGTCAGACATGGATTTAATTTGGTGGCTCATATCAGATAGGAAGCCAGAGATATTTTGATGGTAGTCAGGAATACAGACACAACATTCAGATTTTATAAGGGCACAAGTGCCCCCCTGTCCTGCTGTCAAGACATCCAGTGCCATTTGGTTTTGGAGGACTGCCTTACACATTTGGGATACTTCTAAATCGAGCAGTGAAAGTCTATGTTGTGTATTATTTAATGCCTTCATAGTAAATTTATTTAGAGCTTCCATGTGTAAGATGACACTTTCGATTCCTAATTGAGGAAGGAAAATTGAGGCAACATGGTCATACCAGTGGAAGACAGAGCGGGTCGAGCACTGTTGCAGGTTGAGTAGGTTAGCAGGAGGAGATATAGTAAATGTAGTTCTACCTTGCATCCAGACAAAGCCTAGGGTGCATCGTCCAATCCATCCAGGTAGCAGCCAAGGCCATAAGTTGGAGCCACATAACCACTGAGTGCCATTAGGGGCTAACCAACATATGCTGGGCCGCCTGCCTGAGTCAGTCCCAAACCAATCAGTATTTTTTAAGGCTATGATATGAGAACACATATAACGGGGAATTTTTCCCATAGGTTGGGTGCTATTAGGCCATGTAGCACAGGTGTGATTGGTTTGTTCCCAACATAGAGTGGCCTTTTGACTGAGTTGACCACTAGTAGGAGTGAGCCAAATATGTTCGTCCCAAATTTGATATAGTCCATCCTGTGTGTATCGATAAGTTGAGGACTTTACCTTTGGAACTTGTTTTATGATCCACCTGTGACAAAGCAAATCTAGTCAGTATTTGGGCAGTAGTATTGAAGGAAAAGGTTTGATTGTGGCCCAGGGAGCTTCCAGGTATCAGAGAGGGACGGCCACAAGGAGCCAATATGATTAGTAATAGGTGAATCTTGTAGAAGAGAAGAGACAGAATCTAATATCCATGAATGAGTACTATAGCTTCTACTGAAACAATTTTTCTCTCTTTAAAATCACCTCATTTTTACAAGTTAGCCAAATTAAGATTAACTGGCTTGCAAAATAAGTGGTTTCAATAAAACATCATTCAATTATTTACATAAGTGCAGCAAGAATAGCAATTGATTATACAGGCTCTTTTAAATCTGCTTTGCTGGAATTTTTATGAGGAACCACAGATTGAACTGTAAAGGCCTCTCGAGGCCAGAAAAGCCAAGTCACGGACTTGCAATCAGATTTTGCCTGCAGTAACTACAGGTTTGGGTGGATTCCTCTCTTCTCGAGGTCCCCCGAAATATTCTGAGGTTCCTTGCACCTACCAGATAAGCAAGCTTCCTTACTTACCAGGTAAGATTTCCAGAATCTCTATAAACAAGGTACCAGGCCAATATTTCCAAGTGGCTTTATTCTAGAAAGTCCAATCTTTGCTCCTGAAAAGCTGTCTTGTCATATCCGAGCCTGTATGTTTCTCTCAAATATGACATTCCAGTCAAAGCCTTGGTAATATAACCAATGTATCCTGTTAGAAGGACAACAGATTCTTATTGAAATTATGCAAATAACTGTATTGCCATGAAATAACCATACTTACTCACAAAGGGTTTCCAAATTCTGGAGGGATAAGGTAGGGAGAAAAAGATAAATCGTTCAGTTTTACAATCCAAAAGTTTATCAGAAACCTGTAGTTTAGAATCTTGTGTCAGAATCCTTTCCACGAATTTCTCTGAAGACGAAACATATTTGCAAAAGCAAAAACATCACAGTAAACCGGCAACTATCTGTAAATGGACAAAAGACTCAAAAGGGCAATTCACAAAGAAACTTGGTTACTTCTGTGACATACAACACTTCTAGATAATAACTGGAATTATGACCGATAACCAGGACAGATTAGAATTTTAGGAATGCTACATAATTTTAAGACATCTATATCAATAGTATTTACCCACATAATACCACCTAAGAAATTTTATCATCACTTATTTGACAATGCTTCCCATGTAATTTAATAGACCAAATAAGCCTAATTAGTTTAGTATTTTCCTCCTCATAGGAAGACAGAGCAAATTTCTTTGAGCAGTCTCAGGGGCCCCCTAAAAATCCCCAGAGAAAATTTCCTCCTTCTTTCAGGTCAAAAGAAAGCCTTCATTCAGGATTTGAATATTTTTTTTGAGGGACAAGCTTGTCAAAAATATCAAAACTTTTTAAAACACTTGTTCATATAGGAAACAACGCTCACTGTGAAACAATGCCTAGGTATCCATTCAAAGTGACGACAGAAATAGTCAAGAGCAAACAACACAGTCAAAATATTTTAGAGAGACCTTTTTCTTTCTGAATATAGGAAATTTTAACAAAACAGCTTTTCTGTCTTTTAGGTAGACTTACTCAAAGGAACACCTTTTATAACCTCTTTATCAAAAGAAGAAAAAAGTTCAAGAAAATTATCCTTCGAGAGAAAACCAAATTTTAATTTCTGCACCAGCTTATTTTTAACATTAAAACTCATTTACTTAATTGGCTTTACTTTAATCTTAGTCTACTTGACCAGGTGTAAAACTCCTTTCTGCATTTGTTTCACAAACCTTCTACAACTTTCTTTTCATATTCAGAATTTGTCCCATAATTAATTTAGAGGCCTCCTTAACTAAAAGAGCTGTAGCTGCTACAGCCCTTAAGCAGGCTGGCCATCCCAAAGCCACCGAGTCTAGAGTCTTTGAGAAATATCCAACAATTCGGGTCTTTGGGCCTAGTCTTTGGGTGAGGATACCTAGGGCCTGGCGCTGCTTTTCAGTAACATATAGAGTAAAAGGCTTGTTGGCATTAGGCAGAGCCAAGGCTGGGGCGTAAGACAATTGCTGTTGAATTGACAGAAAGACCTTGTCTTCCTTTTGTGTCCACTCCAGAGGTTCAGTATCAGGTCCTCTGGTTGCTTCATATAAAGGCATTGCTATTACCCCGAAATGAGGAAGCCATAAACGACAGAATCCTGACATACCCAGGAAAGTACGAACTTATTTTGTCCTTGTTGGTCCAAGTTTGAGGATAGCCTTTTTCCTATTTATAGAAAGTGCCCAGTGTCCTGGGGTTAAATCATAGCCCAAATAGGACACCTGCTGTTGTGAAATTTGTGCCTTTTGTGGGGACACTCGATATCCCCGTTGGGCTAAGAAAATAAGGACAAGGACAATATCGTCATCAGAATCCTCCTTTGTGGGACTACAAATAAGAATATCATCAACATATTGTATTAAGCCACTAACAGGGAGTTTGACATCCCGCAGATCCTTGCTGAGGGCACGTCCAAACAAATGGGGGCTATCCCGAAAACCTTGAGGGAGGACTGTCCACGTCAACTGGATAGGAAGAGCTTCATTAGGAAACTTCCATTCAAAGGCAAATAAAGGTTGGGAAGTTTCGTCCAGAGGAATACAAAAGAAAGCATCCAAGAAAGTCCATGACTGTAAACCAATTAGAGTTTTCTGGGATCTGGGAAAGTATAGTATATGAGTTAGGCACGATGGGGTGGATAGGAACAGTGGCCTCATTAGTTATGCAGAGGTCCTGGACCAAACAGTAATCTCCATTTGGCTTCTTTACAGGCAACATAGGAGTATTCTAGGGAGATTGACATCGTTTAAGGAGGCCATGACTGAGGAATTTTAATATAAGGGGTTGTAATCCCTCAATTGCCTCTGGCTTTAAAGGGTATTGCTTCTTATGGGGTACAAGAGAAGAGTCCCGCAGGGTAATAGAGACTGGCTGTGCTGTTATAGCTCTCCCTGGAAGGGAGCAATCCCAAATCTGGGGATCAACTGCTTCCCATATATTCAGTGGAATATTGGAGGGTATCTGGGAATCAACAGAGCTTGGAGACAGAGCGATAAACAAGTCATCCTCCTCACGTGTTAGAATAAATTGGCTTCCTAATCTTTTCATTAAGTTTCGCCCTAATAGTGGAGTAGGACAAGTAGGTAGGACTAGGAAAGTATGGGAAAACACCTGAGTCCAATATTGGCAAGATAAAGGAAGAGTTTGGTAACAAAACTTAGAATCTCCCTCTATTCCGATAATTTTTTGATGGGACTTACGAGTTGGGCCAGAGTGGCAAACAAGTACAGAGTAAGTGGCTCCCATATCAATAAGAAAATTGATTTGCTTACCTTCCACATCCACTGTAACCCGGGGCCCAGTCTGACCCATGGTGATGGGAGCCAGACTGGCCTCTGGGCCCCTTCAGGCGGAGTACTAAGGATCATATCTCCGGGCAGGGAAGTGTGTTCTTGGCCCCTCCTCACTCTGGAGGCGAGGACAATCATGCTTCCAATGTCCCTCTAGCTTGCAGAGAGGACAAGACCTAGGAGGAAGATCCTTTCTTGGGCACTTTTTGCTCCAGTGTCCAGATCGACGGCAACGGTAACAAGGGGACTTACCTGGGCCTCCGGCATTGGTAGTTTGAGACTTGGGCCCCTGGTTAGCCTGTTTCTGTGGCATATCCGCAATGGCGGCTGCTAACACGTGAGCCTGTACCTTACCCTGTAACTTTGCCCTTCTGTCCTTATCCTGTTTAAGAGTCAAGTCCTGATCATTGAACACCTGAGTAGCAAACCTCCAAAAGTCTCTGTACAGGTGTTTGAGGACCCAAGGCCAATTTAGCCAATTTTCGGCGTATGTCTGGGGCAGATTGACTAATAAAGTACATGTTTAGAATAGAAATCCCTTCTGGAGAAGTAGAGCCTAGATTAGTGTATTTTCGAATAGCTTCTGCTAATCTCCCTTGAAAAAGGGCAGCGTTTTCATCTGTTCCCTGAGTTATTTCCCTGAGTTTCAAAATTGACTGGCTTTGTAAATCCCTTCTTCATTCCCTCTATTAGACAAGTAACCATGTGATTCCATTGTCCTTGATCTTCTTCATTCCTATAATCCCACTTAGGGTCTGTATCTGGCACCGCAGTGCCACCTACTGGATATTTATGTCTGTCTCTAGTGTGTAAGTCATCTTTGAATTCATGTGCTCCCACCCAAATATGACTTTTTTCATCGGTAGTGCAGCAATGAGTAAGAATAATATAGATATCCTGCCAGGTTAAATCAAACATCATGATGAGATGTTGAAAGCTATCAATAAATTGGGAAGGATTTTCACAATATCTACCCAGTTGTGTCTTTAATTGAGCAATATCAGACATTGAAAATGGAACACGGACTCAAATGGTCCCCATTTCCCCATTTGTTACCTCATGGAGAAGGAGATGTCCAGGATTATAAGAGGCCCCACTCTTCATATGACCTGCAGGACTTATAGGGGTAGAAGACTCAATGTTGCGTTCCTCCTTGTAGGGAGGATGTATTCTGGTCTTTGAGTCCTCGGGAAAGGTTAATTTGGCAGGAGCTGTGGGGGCCTTAGGAAGAGGTCTAACAAGGCAGTCATCATCTAATATATCAGGTGTGGGTTTTTCTACTTTAGTGGGGGAAGCTAGACACATGTGACAAACCACTCTGAGTTCAGGATCTTGATTTAGGGCCATGAATGGTTGAATGTGAGGAATTTCAGACCATTTTCCCAGACGGCAGCAAAATGTGTGGTTGAAAAACAGTATTAAAATTTAGGGTGCCGTTCATGGGTCATTTTTCCTCCTTCAGAGTATACTGAAGCCAAGCAGTATTACAGTAAAAGATAAGTCTCTTTTTCTTTAGATCTTGTAGATCAAATTTTGCCCAGTTATTTAAAAAATAACCCAAAGGTGAGTCCTTAGGAATGGAATTAGAAGCTCCCATGGTCCTAAGAAGCAAAAAGGCAAAAGAAGAGAGATGAAAGAAAAGGGTCCATTACCTTTAAAAATCCCCCCTGAACCTAGGGCAGTGTCCTACCCGTTGTTCCTCCTGTGGGATTCCCATAGCAAGGGGTGATGGGGGCATGCCCCGGCATTGCATCCCTTGTATATCTTCCCTATTATTCCTGGCAGTAATAGGTGCCTGGCGAATGGTCCCCGAGAGAAAAGGATCCATTACCTTGAAATCCCCCCTGATGGGGTTCCTATAGCAAGGAATGATGAGGGCATCCCCCTGCATCGCATCCTTTGTATATCTTCCCTGTTATGCCTGGCAGTAATAGGTGCCTGGTGAATGGTTCCCAAGATAAAAGGATAGAGAAAAACTGTGAGGAATTTTCTTCCGGTCTAGGGGACATTCTACCCAATTGTATCCTGGATCCATTCTCCCAAGAAGGGGTTCCCATACTCAACCAAAGGTTAGAGTTTGGTACTTTCCTTGAACCAGAGTCCCAATTGGGACTTTCCCGTGGTTTGGAGTGTGGTCAGGAACCATAGGGAGGGATAACAATCCAGCCTTAGGAAAAGAAACCTTCCACGGGAGTCTTGGAGATTGGTCGACCATCTTAATGACTTAAGTGATCAACCCGTGTCCATGTAAAATTTATATATTAGAGATAGGATTAGAAAGGAATGGATTAATGCATTCTACATCACCCTCAGGTTTCAGGTACTAATTCACTTCAAGCTGAATGCCATGATTTGCCCCATAGAGTAGCCATGGGCAGCAAACATGGATTCATACAGCTGTCTGGGAACTGTTCTCGATGGAGAAGTGAATTTAGATCCATCCTTGAAAAAGAGAAAAACACAAAGAAGAAAAGGGCACTTACCAGAACTTGAGCTCACAAGCCGATGAAGCAAGATCCCTGTACGGGCCACCAGAAATGATGCAGGGTCAGCGAGCCAAGGAGTTGAAAGAAAGATTTCTTGGACTCTCAAGGTCTGGCAGCAGTGCTCTTTTTATTGATAACTACTTCTGGTGAAGGCTTTGATTTCAACTCACCAAGAAGTGAACCCACTTTGGTTCAGTAACATATCCTGATACCAGTACCAAACTCTCTTGATTACCATACCTTTATAGTAAGTCTTGAAGTCAGATACTTTAAGTCCTTCAATTTTTTCTTCTTTTTTGAAAAATGTTTTTTCTATTCTAGGTCCACACTCTATATAAATTTCGGAAATACCTCAGAAAGTTTTGTGGAAGTGATGAGGCTTATTTTAGGCTGGTTACTTTTAAAAACTGCAGATGAGAAGGAGGCTCTGAGGAGTGGAATTTGCTTGCCCTTTGATGAGAGACATTTGCATTTGTGAAGGAAGTCTCCATCTGTGGAGGGTGTCTCCCTCTCTGCACCAGGATGAAGTGGGGATGGCCTTAACTCTGGAAACTCTTAATGGGGAAGGCAAGGACTTAAATTGTTTACTGTCTTGTAACCTCATGTAACTGACCCCCCCCCCCACGCCCCCACAACATCCTCCTTGGTCTCTAGCTAAAGATAATATTTAAGGTGGTGGCTTCTGCCATTTACTTAATCTGGTTTGATTCTTATCTAAAAGTTATAAGACCACCCAATAACCAGATCCCACCGGCACTGATACCATTTTAACGACTTTTTTTCTTACATATTCTTTCCTTTGTCTTGTAAAGAGATAACTCACATACCTATGCCTTGAATTTAGCCCTACCCTCAACCCATGTTTGCAGCAGCTCTGACTGTCCATGGGTCCTGCCCCCATGATGGCAGCAGCTCCTCCTGCCCATGGGTCCTGTCCCCATGCCAGCAGCTCCTGACTGCCCGTGGGTCCTGTCCCCATGTCAGCAGCAGCTCTGACTGCCCATGGGTCCTGTCCCCATGCTATTCCACACTATTCTCTAAATAAAAGAGCACTACTGCCAGACCTTGAGAGTCCAAGAAATCTTTCTTTCGACTCTTCGGCTCACCGACCGTGCATCAGAAGAAAAAGAAGATGATGAAGATGAAAATGAAGACAAGGATAAGGAAGAAGAGGAGGAGGGAAAACCCTGCTGGGATATTGGTTAGGACTATATTGAATCTATAAATCAATTTGAGAGAATTGACATTGTAACAATATTGAGCCTTCAATTTCAAGATACATAGCTCAATGTATTTAGATCTTATTTAATTTCTCTCAGCTGTATTTTGTGGGTTTTGATATAGAGACGTTCTATATTTTTCATTTTAATTATTTAAAATTATATTATGGTTTTTGATGGCTTCATTACTAATATTTTTCCATTTTTAAAATTAAGGCGTAATATACATACAGTAAAATTCACCCTTTTTAGATTACAATTCTGTGACTTTTGATAAACATATGCAATCATATAACCACTACCATAATCAAGATATAGAATAGTTTCAGGTTCCTGTAAAAGGTGGTGCCATAAGAGGATCCTGTACTCACCTGCCACAGACATACCAAATCTATAGCTACATATTGACAAATAAAAATGGCAAGTAATAGGATATATTGGAGTACACGAGGAAGCCATTTGGTAGAAACTTAATTCAGCCTGACCTTGTCTTTCCAAAAGGGCCTGACCATCGGCCGTTGAGCATGCATTGTATATCTGCTTTAGAGATTCCCTATGGCAAGAACAAAGGCCCTTGAGATAAAGGTGCAACTTCCCTCCCCCTCCCAACGTTGGCATTCCTTAAGGATTAAGCATCGTTCCTTTGGCTAGGAACTGATTGCTGTGCTCACCTGTGACCACCCAGCTCGAGACAATAGACTTGCCTCATGCTATTCCCGCTGAGATAGCAGACCCACTACCTGCTGTGTCCATCAAGTGCTGTGCCAACAGGGCAATCTTGTGACTCTTGTGGGAGGGACATTTCAATCATATGTAAAGCATCCTCTTTGGGGGTATATAACCACTCTGTGTACCTCACTTCTTTGGTGCCCTTTCTTCCTTCAGGAAGAAGGGCCCTGGGCCATAGTCCTCAGATTTTAGCTCAGAATAAACTCACCCAAATTTTCATTTATAGATTGGTTATGGAATATTTTTGCCAACAGTATGGAACAATTTCTTCTGAAAGAAATGCAAAAACTAGCTGAATGACTCCTATGAACTGGGTGAAAGAGAAAAAAAACACATCAAATTAGGTAGGAGAGGCACAATCTCACCATAAGCTCCACCCCTGGTGTGGTGAGAGAACTCACAATTCTGAGCCTCTCTGTGAGGAATGAAGAGTTTGAACCCCACATCTGGCACCTCAGCTTTTAAGACCTGCACCTGAAAGATGAGCCCTCAAAAGATCTAGCTTTGAAAGCCAATGGGATTTGCATCCATGAGACCCACAAGGCTACAGTGAACCAAGAAAGACTTCATAAAGAGCTCACGAGGACTTGACCCACCCAGGGCCCAGAGGGAGGTGGCCCACTGAAAAGCACCCAGTCTTTCTGTGAAAGAGATTTACTTGCTTATCTTAAAGCTTAGGCTGAGGGGCAGGCATCTAATTTGTCATACATCGAGGAGCCTACTAAAATAGTCTCCAGAAATGGAGGCATCTTTGTGTCCTCTCTCTGCCTCTGTTCAGGTTGCTGATATCTCCTGGAAAGGATCTTGTGACATCATCTGGTACCCCAATTTTTGCTGGCCAGGGGACATGTGTTGACAACCTGGCTCTGGTGGCCAGTGGTCTTATGCCTGCAAGTCCCACAGGATTGTAACAAAGGGAGAAAGAGTTCTTCACTGGCTACCACACCCAAGGCATAGCAGAGAGGCAACAGACTCAGGCACTAAATCTTTTTCTGAAAGAGGCCTATTATCTTATCTTCATCACTGCAGCCTGAAGAGCAGGCGTGTAATTAAACTCACGTAGAAGGCCCACAGTAATCCTCTCCAGAGACCACAGAGGGGAAGTGTTATCTTTGAGTTCTCCGTCTGCCTTGCTCCAAGTCTCTACTATTTCCCAAAATGGAGCCGGAACATATGCCTGGTGCCCAGTTTTTGAGGCTACCACCGAGGGGACACCCTTTTATCACTTGGCTCTAGTGGCCAGCAGGAAATTACAATCATGGATTCCATAGGACTGTAGCAAATGGAAAAACTGTTCCGAATTGGATAGCCCGCCAGGTGCAGATCCAGCAGACTGAAATGCAAGCCAGTCTTTATATCAAAGAAGTCTATTAGCTTATCTTCATAGTTGTGGCCTGAGGAGCAGGCTTCTAATTAAACACATATCTTGGGACTGACTAAAATCCTCTCCAGAGACTGGGGAGGCTCCTGGTCACCACCTTCATGCTCTCCCTCTGCCCAGCCCTAGCTTGTTGGTGTCTCTGAGAAAGGAGATTATGTACATGTCCAGCACCCTAGCTTTAGTTACTACTATCCAGAGGACGTATCACCTGATAGCCTATGTCTGGTGGCTATGAGGGCTCCCTTTCACTGGTTTAATGGGAAAGTAGCACACAAACAAACAGTTCTTCACCGGCTATTACCCAGGACTCCAGGCAGAGGGAACAGACAAAAATGCCCATCTCCCAATCTTCGCCTTAAAGAGGTATATTTGCACATGTTAAAAGCTGCTCTCCGAAGAGCAGTCTTCCAATCAGCCTGAGTCTAGGTGCTGCTGAGATCTTCCCCTTTGTGATGCTGACAGGTCTTGGCACACCCTCAACTATTAGGTGCCACTGAAAATAAAATAAGCTACTTAGAAATTTGCAAAGGTTTGAGAGACAATTAAGAGCTAGGGCAGGGTTGAACCACAAGGCTCATCTCCTACAAGAGGCCACTCTTTCAAGACTGGAAGAGATGGCTATTTTATCTAATGCACAGAATCCAACACAGAGAGTCAAGGAAAATGAAGAAAAAGAAGAATATATTCAAAACAAAAGAATAAGATAAAACCTCAGCAAAAGACCTTAATGAAATGGAGTTAAGTGATTTACCTGAAAAACAGTTCAAAATAATGGTCAGAAAGATGCTTACTGAGCTTGGGAAAAGGACGGATGAACAAAGTGAGAATTTCAACAAAGAAATAGAAAATATAAGAAAGTACCAAATAGAAGTCACAGAACTGACTGATACAATCACAGAACTGAAAAATACAATAGATCAGTTCCAAATCAGAACAGATAAAGCAGAAGAAAGGATAAGTACACTCAAAGACAGGGCAATGGAACCTATCCAATCAGAGCAGCAAAAAGAAAAAGAATGAAAAAAGTAAAGATAGCTTAAGTGAAATATGGGACAACATCATGGGAGGAATAGAGAATAATAATAGTAGGGGACTTTAATACTCGTCTTTCATCAATGAATAGATCATCCAGACAGAAACTCAATATGGAAGTATTGGCCCTACACAACATGTTAGACCAGATAGACTTAACGGACATATACAGAACATTACATCAAGAAAGAATAGAAACACATCTTCTCATGCATACATGTAACATTCTCCAGGATAGAACATATCTTAGGCCACAAAACAAGTCTTAATAAATTTAAGAAGATTAAAATCATATCAAGAATCTTTTCTGACCACAACAATATGAAACTAGAAATCAGTTACAGGAAGAAAACTGGAAAATTCAGAAATATGTGGAGATTAAACAACATGCTACTGAAGAACCAATGGGTCAAAGAAGAAATCAAAAATGAAATTTAAAAAAATTCTTTGAAATAAATGAAAATGGAAATATAGCATACTAAAATTTATGGGATGCAGCAAAAGCAGTTCTAAGAGGGCAGTTCATAGCAATAAACACCTACCTCAAGAAACAAGAAAAGTCTCATATAAATGATCTAACTTTATACCTCAAGGAACTAGAAAATGAGAACAAAGCCCAAAATTTGTAGAAGGTAGGAAATAACAAAGAGCAGAGCAGGAATCAATGAAATAGAAACTAAAATGACAATAGAAAATATCAGTGAAACTAAGAGATGGTTCTTTGAAAAGACAAACAAAATTCACAAAACTTTAGCTAGACTTACCAAGAAAAAGAAAGGACTCAAATAAATAAAATCAGAAATGAAAGAGGAGACATTACACTGATACTATAGAAACACAAAGGATCATAACAGATTATTATAAAGTACTATATACCAACAAATTGGACAACCTAGAAGAAATGGATAAATTCTTAAAAACACAAAATCTACCAAAACCAAATCAAGAAGAAATAGAAAATCTGAACACACTGACTACTAGTAAAGAGATTGAATCAGTAATCAAAAATTTCCCAACAAACAAAAATCCAGGACCAGATGGCTTCACCAGTGAATTCTACTGAACATTTGAAGAAGAATTAATACCAAACTCAACTTCTCAAACTCTTTCAAAAAATGAAAGAGTAAGGAACACTTCCAAGCTCATTTTACAAGGCCAGCATTATCCTGATACTAAAACCAGACAAGGACACCACAAGAAAAGAAAATTATGGGCTAATATCCCTGATAAGCACAGATGCAAAAATCCTCAACAAAATGTTAGCAAACCAAATTCAACAATATATTGAAAGGATCATACACCTAATCAACTGGGATTTATTTTAGGGATGCAAGGATGGTTCAACATCAGCAAATCAATTAATGTGATAAACCACATTAACAAAATGATGCAGAAAAATTATATGATTGTCTCAATAGATTCAGAAAAAACATATGACAAAATTCAACATCCATTTATGATAAAAACTTTTAACAAGTGGGTATAGAGGGAACATATCTCAATATGATAAAGACCACATATGACAAGCCCACAGCTAACGTCACACTCAGTAGTGAAAAAGTGAAAGCTTTTCCTTTAAGATCAGGAAGAAAGCAAAGATGTTCACTCTCACCACTTTATTCATCATAGTATTGGATATCTCAGCCAGAGCAATTGGATGAGGAAAAGAAATAAAATGCATTCAAATTGAAAAAGAAGAAGTAAAACTGTCATTATTTGCAGATGACACAATATTATATACAGAAAACCCTAAAGACTCCACCAAAATGCTGTTAAAACTAATAAATTAACTCTGTAAAGTTTCAGGATACAAAATCAATGTACAAAAATCTGTTGTGTTTTTATACACTAATAGTAACCTATCAGCAAAAGAAATTAAGAAAACAATCTCATTTAAATTGCATCAAAAAGAATAAAACACCTAGGAATAATTTAACGAAGGAGGCGAAAGACCTACCCACAGAAAACTATAAGACAATAGTGAAAGAAATTGAAGAAGGTATGAATAAACGGAAGGATATTCCATGTTCATGGATTTGAATAATTAATACAGTTAAAATGTCTATACTACTGAAAGGAATCTACAGATTCAGTGCAATCCTTATCAAAATCCCAATGGCATTTTTCACAGAAATAGAACAAACAATCCTAAAATTTGTACAGAACCACAAAACACCCCTAACAGCTAGAGCAATTTCAAGAAAGAAGAACAAAGCTGGAGGCAACATGCTTCCTGGTTGCAAGCTATGTTCCAAAGCTTTGGTAATCAGAACAATATAGTATTGCCATAACAATAGACACATAAGACAATAGAACAGAATAGAGAGTCCAGAAATAAACACATGCATATATGGTCAATTAAGTTATGACAAAAGATCTAAGAATATGCAATAGGAAAAGCACAGTCTCTTCAACAAATGGTGTTGGGAAAACTGGGCAGCCACATGCAAAAATAAAATAAAATAAAATAAACTGGACCACTATTCTATACCACACACAAAAATTAACTCAAAATGAATAAAAGACTTGAAGATGAGACCTGAAACCATAAAACTCCTAGAAGAAGATATAGACTGTACGCTTCTTGACATCAGTTTTGGTAATGATTTTTTGGATTTGACACCAAAAGCAAAGCCAACAAAAGCAAAAAACACAAATGGGACTACATTATACTAAAAAGCTTCTGCACAGCAAAGGAAATCATCAAAGAAAAGAAATTGCAACCTACTGAATGGGGAAAATATTTTCAAATCATATATTTGATAAGGAATTATCATCTAAAATATATAGAGAACTTACACAACTCAATAGAAAAGAAACCTAACAATCTGATTAAAAAATGGGCAGAGGATTTGAATAGATATTTTTCCAAAGACATACAGATGGCCAACAGGTCCATGAAAAGGTGCTCAACATCACTAATCATCAGCGAAATGCAAATCAAAGCCGCAATGAGATATCACCTCACACTTGTTAGAATGGCTATCACCAAAATGACAAGAAATAACCAGTGTTGGCGAGGATGGAGAGAAAAGGGAACCCTAGTGCACTACTGGAGGGAATGAAAATTAATACAATCACTATGAAAAACATGGAGCTTACTCAAAAATTAAAAATAAATCCACCATATGATTCAGCAATTCCTCCCCTGGATGTCTATCCAATGAATACAAAAACATTAACTCGAAAATATTTCTGCACCTCTATATTCACTGCACATTATTTAAAATAGCCAAGATATGGAAGCAACCTACATGTCCGTCTATGGATGAAAGGATAAAGAAAATGTGGTGTATATACAATGGAATATTATTCAGTCATAAAAAGAAGGCAATCTTGCCATTAGCGACAGCATGGATGGAACTTGAAGGCATTATGCTCACTGAAATAAGTCAGACACAGAAAGACAAACACTGTATTATCTCACTTATATGTGGAATTGAAAAAAAAAACAAAAGAGAACAGAGCAGTGGTTGCCAGAGGTGGGTTTTGGGTTGGGCGAAATGGGCAAAAGTGATCAAAAGGTGCAGACTTCCAGTATTTTATGCTGGTCTCATCCCTTGGATAGTGATGCTATAGGCCAGAAATGCCTGGGGGGCACTCACCTGGGCCTGTGGCAAGCTTGCACAGGCATTTCCGCTTTCAGAACCGAAGTTGTGGCTGGACCAGCCCTGTGGTTTTATGATTGCAAGACACCATCAGCAATAACCATCAGGAAACACTGAAAGAAAAAAGGTTAATTACTCACAAGTCCTGGAGTGTATACGGCATGTCTGGAATCACACAGCAAGGTCACAGGAAGAGAGAAAGCATAGGTCTGGGGTTCTGCTTTTATTGGGGTCAAGGGTGGAGGGCCTAGAGTTTCGCGGGTTCACTCTTTTACAACATAAGTGGGAATTAAAGGGCGGGAAGGGAAAAACAAGTCAAAAGGTCAATAACTAAGTCTACCAGAGATCTCTAAAACAAAGGAAACTTCAGGGCTTAGGTGGCCTGGCTCTTTATCTAGTCGTGTAGCTGGCAAGGGGTTTATTTGAGAGTGCGGTCTTTAAAGTGGATGCCTCGGCAATCAAAAGCTTAATGTCAGGCACTTGTATTACAAAACGAAAATAACTGTCAGGTGCTTATGCTGCATTCAGGTACAAAATAAATAAGTCCTGGAATGTAATGTACAGCATGGTGACTATAGTTAATAATACCATGTTGTGTATTTGAAAGTTGCTAAGAGAACAAATCTTAAAAGTTCTCATCACAAGAAAAAAAATTTGTAGCTATGCCTGGTGATAGATGTTAACTAGACTTATTGTGGTGATCATTTTGCAATATATACAAATATTGAATCATTATATTGTATACCTAAAACTAATATAATGTTATATGTCAATTATATCTCAATAAAAAATCATTATTTAAAAAAAGTCAGACACAAGAAGGTACATACTATAGAACTCTTCATATCAAGCAAAATTAATATTTAGTGATATAAATCAGATCATAGGTTATTTGCGATGGAGGTAGAGAGAGATTGAGCACAGAAGGGCAGAGATAACTTTCCAGGGAGACAGAAATATTCCATATCTTGATCAGGAAGTTGTTTACACAGGTGTCTATATCTGTCAAATACTATTGAACTGTACAGCGAAAATGTGTAGCTTTTACTTTATGTAACATATCTCAATAAAGTTGGTTTGTAAAAATAACAATATACAATAATAAATCAGGCAAATAAAAATAAAATTAGAGGTTAGGGTCACAGTTAGCATTCAAAACAGAACATACTAAATAAAATTAAGATGTACATTTTGTGAAGCTTAAAGGCTGTAATTCACAAAGAACAAATAACATTTGTTAATTTCTAAGCATCAAATAGCACAACAGCAACTTAAAGACAAATAAGAGAATATTTAATTTTAATAAGAGAAGATTGTTAGACACCTCAGTCAGTCAAAGACAATAAAGTAGAAACCATAGTAAGGACCTGGAAAATTGAAAGAAATAATCAATAATATAGAGTTTATATATATTTTCAACTCAGTACACCTGTAATAGAGAAAACATCTTCTTTCCATGTGCTCATAAGATATTTATGAAAACCGATCATGTATTAGGTCACAAAGAAAACCTCCATAAATTCCATAAAGCAGAAATAATACAAACAGTATTCTCTGTGTAAACAGTAGAAATTAGAAAATAATAGCAAACAAAAATGAAAAGCCCTAAATTCCCTGCTGCTTAGAAATTTAAGAGCTTCTGAAAAATAATTCTTAGTTCAAAAGCAAAACAGAAAATAAAAAATTTTAATTTTTGCAGAAAATGAAAACATGACATGTGCTGTGATATTTAACTAAAGCAGTGTTTAGTATGAAATTAATAATAGTCTTATATGCATATATCGATAATCAAATTTGCAACTCAAAGGCTGCAAAATGAGTGAGACAGTAAACTGAAAGACAGAGCATAAGAAATTAGTATGAAGCAGATGGCTGTATCATCCTCCCCTGCCCAAACTTCCCGAGTCTGGTCTCTGTGTCTGATCACAAACCTCTCCCTTCAAGGCGCATAATGGACTTAACTATCCTTTCTGCTGAGAGAGGCTCTGGCATTATTTTGAACTCCTTTAAATCTTTTCTTGGTTCTGGAACTGTAGAAAATTTCTTTTGTTACATCCAGTCTTACAGCCCCCAGGAAGAGTTTCACAAAAATGGAATTGCAGAGAAGAAGCTGCTCTTAGTAGAAAATTGTTTTTCCTACACCCTGAGTATGTTCAATACTCCATCTACTTTGCATTAAAGAGGATCCTTAGGCTTCTGCAAAGATATTTTTCTAAACACGAAGAGGACAAGTGCGAAAGAGAACTAGCAGCCTAGACAGCGCCAACAGAACGACCAATATTCCCGCATCTCAAAGGTGAGAACTAATGAATGACTTTCTCAAGTGCACAGGCAGGCAGAAGAGAGAAAATGGGCTGTGTGTGCATTCCCCTGCCTCCTCAGCCTCTCTGTTCAGTGTGTGCTCTAAGCCTTTTCAAGCTCTGCCATCTGTCAGGTGGAAGATTGTCCTTGTATAGACATGGCTATAGATTTTCTTTTTGTAATGCAGTAGTTTTAGAGAAATTCTCCAGGAGGAATAATTTATAATAAATTTCTATAATTTTAAACGTAATTTTATGATATTTCTCTTGTTTGAAGTTTTTTCAAAATTTCCCAATTTCACATATGTGGATTACCTTTCTCTAATATTCTCAGTTATTGAAACACTAGAATTCTACTTGTGTTATCATTTGTATTTTTAAAGTTCTGGTTAAACCACAGTTTAAAATTTTCCAGGTAAAATGCTTTAAAAATATATGTTGACATTTGTTTAAAAATATGTAATTTAAAATAAACAGTTGCTTTTAAAGTTTTTTTTAACTTTTTATTGAGATTATGATAGTTCACAACCTTGTGAAGTTTCAGTTGTACATTATTCTTTGTCAGTCATGTTGTAGTACACCACTTCACCCTTTGTGCCCACCCCCATCCCCTGCTTTTAAAGTTTTTATTTAAGATTATTTTTCATTTGTTTTCCTGTCTAATGCCAAGTTAAGATTTCTGTACGATGAGTGTTCATGATAAGTACATTAGGATTGGAGAGCTCCTGGGAAGAGAACCAATCACCACTGGAGCTGAAGAACATCATCTGTCTCCAGGCAGCCAGTTCTGTAATCTGGTTCAGATGAATTAAGAGCATTGACTCAACTCAACAAGCATTTGTTGATTATATACACATAATCATGGCACAAAGTATTCATCAAATAACATTCAGCTCAGCTGACGAGTTCACTTGAGCAATGGTGAAAGTCGATCCAGACACGGAGGTAATGTTGTGTATTTTTCAGTGGAAAATTATGAGAGAGCAGTTTATTTAAGAGAGTCATTTAAAGCAACTGGTTCATGAACATAGGACTTGGTGGTGGCAAAGAATAGGTAGGAATAATGTTAAATGAAAAACAGAATTATTGTCTTTGCAAGGTCCATCTGTTTCATTAACTTTATCATTGTGACAGGACATGTGACTGGATATCAGTACCCAGGCTTTTGCATCAGAATAACGTGCTTAGTGACCATAACAGGATTACTTACAGTTCTCCAAGTATCTTTGTTTTCATCTGTAAAATGCTGAAAGATTTTTTGTGAGAACAAATCATAGTACCTTATGCATATTGTAATTCAACAGACCTTAGTTCAAACCCCCCTTGAGAAAGCAGTGCTGTGTTTTCAGTGGGGATAAAGTAAATGGTGACAGGAAGGTGAGTGAGTGGAATTCATTTCAAATACGGAGGCACTCCAACTCTCACACACCAAACTCATTTACACACACCTAAAAGCCAGAAGATATTGTAGTAGATTGCAAAAATAGCCACAAGTTCTTTGCAATTCATTCTATCAAGAAATGCAACCTATTAACTCCTTGATTTGAGCTGCTACTGTGACTTGCCTTGACTAACAGAATGTAGGGGAAGTGACGTTGTGAGTCCAAGTTTAGCCTCAAAAGACCCTGTACTTTCTCTCTTGCACTGGGGAGCCTTCCAGCACCTGTGAGTAAGCTTCAGTCAGCCTGCTGGATGATGAATCCACGTGGAGAGAGGCCCAGCAAGCCCAGCTGAACCAGTTGAGGCCGCAGACATGTAAGAGATGCCACTTGAGAACATCTGAGCCCAGCCTAGAATATAAAGACTGCCCAGGTGGGCCTAGAAAAATTTGAAGTCTTTCAGAATCATGAGAAAATAATGAACCATTGTTTGAAATCATTAAGTTTTGGGGTAGATTGTTACATAGAAAAATTTGACCAATGCAATGCTCTTCACAGAAATCTATTTTCCAGCAATTTCTTAGTGCGTATTTTCTTAGCAATTTCTTTCTTCCACAAGCCTGGACTGCCACAAGGAGAAGGTTGGATGAATGAGGGAAAAGTTACAGGTTATCGTTACCATTATCATTATTAATATTTGCCACTACACAGTGGTTAACATTTGGGAATGCTTACTGCGTACCAGGCACTGGACTGTGTTTAAACCTTATAATTTGTACTTGTTTATAATTTTGTGTCATCATATTAACTATTCTGTAATAGTTTTCATTCCATTGTATGGAAAAGGACCCTGAGGATCACATATTTTGAATGATTTGCCCAAGGTGATGAAGCTGATAAAATCAAAAGCAGTATTGAATTCTTATTTATTTGGTTACAAAGTCCATCTTCTTTTTGCTCTGCCACTCTGAACTCTGTTATTACCGTGAAGCACCTTCAACTATTGCAAACTGGTGGAGGACTTGGCCTTCATAGTAAAACCTCACCAAAGCATAATAACTAGGATTGTGTATCAGGGCAAAGTAGTTGATATGACTAAAGAATTTGAAAATAAGCACGTTTTTAGAGACTATTATAAGTGTTAATTAGAACTAACATGCGTTCTGTCTAAATAATTTCTTAGGGGGCTCTTAATGATGTAAGTAATGATGATACATCCTGTTTATATTGACAATTTTAATTATGAAATCAATAACATGTAAATCAGTACTTAAGAAAATTGTGGAACAAAGTAAAATTTAAACTCTAAATTTTGTTGCCACCATTAATTTATAAAAGGGCCTTCCATTTTCCTATTAGACAGGTAACAAATTAGTTTCTGTCAAAATGGTACACCTTTGCTCTGAGTCTAAATTACTAATAATTTTACTTTATATTATAATTATGACCTGAAAACAGAAGCGACTAGAACAAGGATCCTTGTGTGATAGCTGGATGAAGCAGGAAGAGGAGAAAAGGTTACATTGAAGACAGAGAGCTCATCTCCTATTCCTTAGTTGATGACAGTGCCTTGCCGGGACTTTCCCTTCATCCCCCAGGAAATGAGATCTGAGACCAGACATTCAATTTCCCATGCAAGATACAATTCTGATCTGGCATGTGTTTTTACGAATTTTTTTTAACTGTTATATTAATACGTGAAATTCTGGAGCACCATCAAGAAAGATTGTGATCGGGGCTGGCCCCGTGGCCGAGTGGTTAAGTTCGCGCGCTCCGCTGCAGGCGGCCCAGTGTTTCGTTAGTTCGAATCCTGGGCGCGGACATGGCACTGCTCATCAGACCACGCTGAGGCAGCGTCCCACATGCCACAGCTAGAAGAACCCACAACGAAGAATACACAACTATGTACCGGGGGGCTTTGGGGAGAAAAAGGAAAAAATAAAAAATCTTAAAAAAAAAAAAAAAAAAGAAAGATTGTGATCATTTGCCAAAATCTTGAGTAACTCCTGCGAGATACAAGGCAGGAAAGTCTAGATCCAGGAAAAAGCATAGGACCATGGTATTTACTGCACAGAAAGGAGGATACTCTATGGTAAAAGGAGCACCTCTCAAGGGGGACCTCACAAACCCTCTTGGTTCACAGTGGCAGAGGCTAGAAAGAAGGATAAGGCCAACTATAGGATCAAATATCTACATCAGTTATGTTAGGGCACCGGCTTCTGAATCCACAACAGAAAGAGATCCCCTCCGCTGGCAAGGACCCCTGGCTTGCCCTTGTCACATTTCAGTTCCGCCACTTACTAGCTATGTGACCCTGGGCAAATTCCTTCACCTCTCTGAGCTCCAATGTCCTCCTTATAAAATGCGGATGATATTAAAGTATGACAAGTATATTTAAAGAGACCTAGGAATTTTTCGTTCCAAGTATATGCATAATCCTCACAATCACCTAATTAGATACTGCCAATGCCTCTAGCCAAAGACCACCAGGAGCCCACCCATGGATGAACAACTTGGTTTTATTGTTCATTGCAGTGAAGGAGAAAACTCACCATGGGAAATCATGGAGCATCTCCTAAGTCAGGGTTGGAACCAGCCTCTTTGTCTATTGAGAGAACTATTGTAAGGAATTAGTTTACACAATTGTGGGGGTGAAGTAGGCAAGTCCGAGATCCATAGGGCAGGCCATTGTCAGGAACAGCAGGCTGGAACTCCCAGCACAGGCTGAGGTGCAGGCTGCAGAAGAATCTCTTCTTCCTCAGGGAAGCCTCAGCTCTGCTCTTGAGACTTTTCAGCTGATTGGATCTGGCTCACTCAAATTATCTAGGATAACCTCTCCTACTTAAAGTCAACTGATTATTGACCTTAATTGCATCTACAAAATATCTTTGGAGCAGCACCTAGATTAACGTTTGATTGGATAACTGAGGACCATAGTCTAGCCAACACATGAAACTGATCATTATATATTTTAGGGTTTGAGATTGTGTTAGGTGATTTTGAGGATGATTTTAAAAAAGAGGGACTTTGCCCTTAATTGGATTCTGTGAGGAAGTGAGTGATGGGTGGGATAATACTATAACTGGACATCTTAATAATCCTGCCTAGAAGGAAAGAAGACTATACTGAGGCTGAGGCTATAATTGATACAGAAGCAGTAGTCCTTCATTTTATTTAAGAGAAAGATATGCTTGGCCATTTTTGTGGTTTGGACAATGTTCATGTTTTGTTTGTGTTCAGATGTGATTACTGAACGGCCTTGTTTTCTGTCTTGATCCACTGTGGTCACAGTGTGGCCGTCTGATACTGCTGTTCTGTGAAATTGTTTATGTTCAGCAGGAAAACACCAAAACCGAGCTGTGAGTACCAGGCCAGCTCCTGGCATCACCAAGGCCTAATTAATTGCACCAGGAAGCTCCCAGATGCCAGGGCTTTTTCTGTCTCACATTTCTTTACAGTCTCTGTCACTGTGAGGTAAGGCAGAGTGCTGAGGAACTGAGGGCCATCTAACAGGGACACGGTGACTGATTCAAAATGGAGCCCCCTTAATTTGCGGCTTCCATAACATCCAGAAAATTGATTCTTCTGAAAAAATGAGTCTCCCTCTGATGACTGCCTTTGACTTTAGCCCAATCCCTAGTCCTCTGCAAATATCTGGAATTTTGATGTGGCAGGAGAAAGAATATAAAAAGATCCAGTAGATCAAGAGAAGAAAAACAATATTCTGAGTCACAGCAATTCCTCTCATTCCAACCTCAACGTTTGACTTGACATTCTTTAATTTAAAAAATAAAAATCATAGAATGAGGCAGCTAGAGCTTTCTCTAATATAATCAATGTCTCCAAATTTCCTTTCAATGTAGACAGGTGGCAGCAAAATACAAAGCATAAAGAATACTCATGGCAGGGAAAAAATTCAGATGAAAGATCATGCAGTTACTGTAGGCAGCACTACATGACATTATAACTCCTTTCATTGCCCTGGGTACAAATATTGAAGCTTTTGAGAGCATGAGAAGAAGAACTTACTCAACTGGATTTATATAAATAGAAAAGGCAATGGTATTCCTTGGCTACCTCCAGAGGAGATGCCCTAGTTAGGCAGAGTCAACTCAAAATTTAGAGAATTCTATATGTGTTATGGAAACAAAAAGAAAGACAGCTAACCCACATATGGATGCCAGGGAAAGCAAGGGGATGGGGACTGCCAGGGAGGGAGATCAACTTGGGAGAATTCTTGGAGGTTGTAACCCAGAAAATCCTGAAGGACACCCTGTTGGTAATGACCTCATCTATCCATGAGGCTGCTCAGAAATTCCCACCCCTCTAGTCTCCAGCAGGCATACACACATGTGAGAAGATTCTGATTTAATACCCTCCCTCCTTTCATAGAAAATTCCCTCAGGTCCTCTCTGAGCTGAGGCTACATCAGAACCAGGGGATTTCCCAATCCTTTCCAGGCCTCTTAGTACAAAGTCTTCAACTGGCAACTGAAGTGTCATCATAGCGGATTTTTCTGATTGGCCAGAACCTGATCTGGTAGGGTTTAGTTTGGGTGTCTTTAGAGTTCCTTCTCAGCTCAGTCCTCTCCGTGGCTGTCCAACTCAGAACAGCACCTGCTGAGACCACCCTGAGAAGACAATGATCCTAAACAGAGCTCTGATTCTGGGGGCCCTCACCCTGACCACCATGATGAGTGCCTGTGGAGGTGAAGACATTGTGGGTGAGTGCATAGTTGAGGGATGTGGAGACTGGACTTGGGGAATAGGGAATTAGAACAGGAACAAAAGGATAGATATTGGCACAGAAATAGTAGAGAGTCTTCAAAGGCGTTCTCAATATTGAGCAGATTTAAAAACTATGCTTCTTCTTCCTTCAGGAAACTAGAGTCCCAAGCCACTCTGTTTCCTGCCTGTGCTGTTGCAGAGTTCACCAAGGCATTATTCTGTTCCTGTTACTGGATCCAGTGAATATAGGCTGGAAGGTCCCATGGCATTCATTCATGATTGCCTCAAAGACTAGGGATGTTTTCACACGTGGATGTTTTGCTACTAAAATTTTGTGAACTATTTGCTCCCAAACTTCTCTGAACAACTTTTGAAGTTCTTATATATTTCTCCTATGCTTTATCTTGGGGTAAATAGTTCCATAAATTACAGATATAAAGAAAGATGACCTTTTCTTTGTCTCAGATTTACCTACATTTCCATGCTGGGAACTGCCACAGGTCGGGAGTGGGTAAATGAGCCCAGCTGAATGCCTTTAGACAAGTCATTTTACCCCATAATCCTCATTTTATCTCAGTTACCTCAAATATGTTACCTCACAAATAATCAAATACAATAGGTATGTAGATATGCTTTCTAAATAATGGAGGCATATAAATGTCAATGATTATTCTTATTTTTTATTATTACTACTACAGCTGTAGCTTCATTTTTTTCTTTAATCAAGTAAATATCTTTATTTTTATTTTAAAAGTGAAAACGTTATGATTAAAAACTTGGTGAATTAAATTACATTATTCTCAAATCCTCAGCCCAAATTGCCTATCTTACACTTCATCTAATGGAGACCTATCAGAGGAAAACTGGGCAAGAACAGGGTAATTATTTGGTCCCTTAGGCCCCGCTACCTCTTGGTGTCCACCTCTTTCCAGGCTCTCTTCATACATTCCTTTACCCTCCTTTCCTTCCGGGATCCATCCCTGGCTCTTTGCCCCGTTGTTTTATAGACATGAAGAGTGAGTTTGTAAAAGTCAAAGTACAAAAGCCAAATAGTTAAAAGGGGAAGTGAAATGGAAGTTACTTTAATTTTCAGCAACTTTATTAACCATGGCTGCTCCCATTCTAATGGTAGTGGAAGTTTCATCTGCTTCTCCAGAGCGCTTCCAAATTTTCTTTCTTCAGTGTCAGACCATAGTGCCGTGCTTGAGCTCGACTTACACTTGAGGAACAGGGGCATTGTGCCAAGGGCCTGTGATACTTGTAGGGCTCCATGAATATGTTTTAATTTCTTTTAAAATTAAAGGAAAAATGAACTTTTAGAATGGAAGAAAATATTTTAATTTTTAATCCAGCCTGAATTATATTTGTCTTCATACCAATACAGTCATAAAATACAATTTTTAATGTTTTTATGGAAGAAGGAGTCCACAAAAGCAACAGTGCTTAGGGCTCACAAGTCATCAGGCAGCTCTGATCACCACTGATTCTGACCATCATATCGCTCTGCTACCTCTGTGTCTGTTGGTCTTCCCCCAAATCTCTGTGATTCTCAAGAATAGCAATTGATATTCAATACCCATTTTTGTGCACATAGCAAGCTGTTTTGGGGATTCAAAAAATGTTGTCTGTCCCCTGGAGGGTGCACAGATTAGTGATGGAAAGAACATGGTGCAGGAAAGCAGAAGGACCATTGCTGAGCAGGACAGTGGACTCAGTTGAGGCTAAAACTATAAAAGTGAATTGGGTCCCAGTTGGCCATCATCAGTGTGATGTTCTTCATCAACTGTAAGCAGCCCAGGACAAGTACCAGATGAAAAGAATAATCACATATATTCACGTCTGAAAAAGGAGTCAAGAAGATTCATTGCAAGGACAAGGAGGCTTTGTTGGACAGCCTTTTAGGTGATCAACTGAGGGAGCCATGCTGGGTAGGCAAGAGAGTGAACTTGGTGAGGAATAAAGAAATGTGGAGAGCAGAACACTCGGATGAAAGGGTTGGAGGTCATAAACGTGATCAAAAACATATTTAATAAGAGAACTTAGCTAAAATGTTGGTAACTAAGTAGGAACTTCAAGAATGAGCTGGATTTGCCTGGGAAATCCTAAAAGATAATTTCATTTCAGGGAGAAAAACAGACCCCTGTAAAGATCAAGGACCATGAAAGGATAATATAGTTTGGTTTGATTGGCAGATGAGGTAGCTGTATAAGATGCTGGACTATAAGGCTATTGATTTTCCCACCACAGAACTTGCCACAGTATATGATATATGGTCCTTTACTCACCTGACTCTCCCACTGTTCAATAAGCTCCTCGAGGGCAGAGACCATGCCTGGTTGGTGTTTGACTCCCTGCTCCTCACGATGTCAGAGGAATAACAGAAATTGAAAATCTAATAAAACTTCCATTTTTTTTCTTTTGGAAGGAATCAGGTGCTCTCCTTTAATGATCATTACTATTAAACAAAACTTTGACCTTAAAAGCATTGTTTATTTTTTATATATTTTGTAATGTTACTGTCATTGTCATAATCATTCTTATACCCTATAACAGAGCAAACTCTTTTAAAATAATAAGATCCTGTGTGCCTTTTCTCGGTTAAAAAAAAAAAAAGAAAAAGAAAAAAAAGAAAGAAAAAGAAAATGAGGACAGAATTGCTGTGTAGTAAATATTCTGCTCTGAGGAGAGTTCTGAGAGGAGAACAACTATGATGAACGTGTTGTTAACTGATGAAAAAATTAAGTGAGAGATAAAACTTATGATGTAGAAGGAAGTAAACTGAATCTCTGGGGAAGAAAGCTAATACAATGATAGTTAATTCACTTCTTCTTTCATCCCATTGCAAGCTGTATTGTAAGCCGAGAGCATGCCAGGCACTGAGCTAGGCACACAGGGAATAGAATTAGCACGGCCTGTGAAATTCCGCCTTCCTAGAGCGTACGTTATATGAAAAGACAAACTGGATTCTAAGTGGACAGCTACCAACACTGAGGGGGAAGGAATCAGGTGCTGGGAATTTTGCCTAGAGACAGCCAAAGATGAAGCCTACAATATTTGAAAGTCGATTTCTTCTGTCACTTTGTTTAATAAGGTTCTTTTCTCTCCCTCTGTTTTCCACCGTCCTGCTCCTCACTTTCACTCATCAGCTGACCACTTTGCCTCCTACGGCACAAGTGTCTACCAGTCTTATGGTGATTTTGGTCAGTACACCCACGAATTTGATGGAGATGAGAAGTTCCATGTGGACCTGGAGAAGAAGGAGACTGTGTGGCGGCTGCCTGAGTTTGGCGAGTTTATAAGTTTTGACCCACAGGGTGCGACTGCAGAGACAGTGGCTACGACAAAATACAACTTGGACAGTCTTGATTAAACGTCTCCAACTCTACTGCTGCTACCAATGGTACGTGTCCACCATTCTGCCTGTCTTTATTGAATCTATCCCTTCATACCAGCCTCACTCCCTTCTTCCCTAGGGATAGATACTCATCCTTCAATATTCTATAAAATTATCTCCTTTCCAAAGAGTCCTCAGATCTTTTAGTAATTACTGAACCCTCATCCTCTCCCGTCTCAAAAATCACATATTTCTGTTTAATACAAGGATCCTTACCCCCTAACACAATCCTTGAATCCTTCAAAGAGGGATCCCGTAGACCTCCTACCTTAGCAAGCACGCCCACAGAGAGAAGGGCACAGGGATAAAGTGCAGGCAATGTATATTGTTTCCCAAGCAGAAGGGAAAGAATAACTCTTCTTTTCCCAGGGCAAAGCTATTCACAATTCGTAACAGTGCTATTTTCTCACCATAGAGGTTCCTGAGGTGACTGTGTTTCCCAAGTCTCCTGTGGTGCTGGGTCAGCCCAACACCCTCATCTGTCTTGTGGACAACATCTTCCCTCCTGTGATCAATGTCACATGGTTGAGGAATGGGCACTCAGTCACTGAAGGTGTTTTTGAGATGAGTTTCCTCCCCAAGACTGATGATTCCTTCCTGAAGATCAGTTACCTCACCTTTCTCCCTTCTGCTGACGATATTTATGACTGCAAGGTGGAGCACTGGGGGCTGGATGAGCCACTTCTGAAACACTGGGGTATGTATGAGTTCCACTCCTTTTGGAACTGTCTTTTCTCTGTCAAATTCAGAACATTCTGTCTTTTAGCTCCTAAATCTCATGGCCCAAACCTTGTTTTCCATGCTTCAAAGATTCCTAATTATAGACTTCTCTCTCCCACCTAAACTTTTTGCCCTAAGTCTTTGCAGAACCAAACCCCAGCCCACTCCATCCCACGTACCATGCACAGGAATACTCTGTATTCTCACCTCCACAACTTCACTTTCACAGAACCTGAGATTCCAACTCCAATGTCAGAGCTGACAGAGACTGTGGTCTGTGCCCTGGGGTTGGCTGTTGGCTTTGTGGGCATCGTGGTGGGCACCTTCCTCATCATCCGAGGCCCTACGCTCAGGCGGTGCCTTAAGACGCCAAGGATGCTTGTGAGTTGCATCATAGAAGGGAAGGTAAGGATTCATATTTGTCAGAACTGGGAGCTGGAGACACAATACAGGAGGAAGGAAAGTGGGAGGAGATTATGAACACAAATGTGGTTGAAAAGTAGGAGAATTGGGAAAGGGCTTGATGATGGCACAGGAGCACTATAGGATCCGTCAACCTCATGTCCGTCCTATTGCAGGCACATTGCCCATCTACAAGAGCAGAAGAGTGGATGTGCTAGATGACCTCGCACTATTTACTGGCCCAGTTCATCATACTCCTTCTCTTCTTCATCGTTTTTCCTCTAACCTTTTCCCTGGGACTTAAGGTGCTGTATCTCCTAAGAGCTCTTATACTCTTCAGAATTCTCCCCCTGACTGCCTGATTATTTTTTCTCTTCTCACTTGTTACCTACTATGGGATGCCTGGGATATTCCACCTAGTTACCTAATCCCTAGGGACCCTGATCCAATGTCTCCATGGAAGCAATAAATTCTCCTTTATGAGATCTTTTATTAAAATTTTTCCTGTATTTCATCTCAGGGCTGACTAGAACCATGGTCCCTTATGCTCCAGGCTCATTTAATGTCATTTTTCATTTTCCCGATCATGTTTCATGCCCCGTAACCGAAGTGCATCCAAGTATAAACTGATAATATTTTGATATCTTAGCTAAGGTTAATATTTCTCTCTTCCTTGTGTTCCCACCCTTGGCCACTCCAACTCCCCCAACCCCCGCCCCCCAGTTCAGGCATCAGTGAAGGTAACACATGCCTTAAGCCTTTAGTGTTCATTTGTTATAGCAGAAATATAAAAAACAAGAAACAAGTCTGTATTCATTTTAATATAGCTTTTAAAAGTTATAACAGACAAATAAGTTAGGGGAAAGGAATTTTGAACCTCAAAAGTACCAAAAGTCAAAATTTTTGTACTGAAGTAAAAATTTGTTCACAAAAGTTTAAATTTGTGAAAAACAAATGATGATAGTAGAAGCTTTCTTCTCCCCTGCCTCACTCTTGAGGAGGTAAGAATTCTCCAGGCAGGAAAAGAAATGAAAGTCAGTTAGAAGAGCATTAGAATAGGACAATAATGCAGGTATCTGAGAAGGACCAATACTTTGTCCTTACTTAGGGTTAGTAACAATGGAAAAATGAATAAAGGTAAAAACCACAGACAAATTTAGTGTCCCTAGAACAAGGGTTTACCTCACTTCTTAGAAGAAGCCCTGCTAGATAACCACAGAGATTTTCCTGTGCCACCATGGAACGTCAGGGACAGTAGAATGAATGTAGCTGCAGGATGTTTCTAGGCAGAAAGCCTAACTCAGGCTCACAGAATCCCTATGTGCCCTGGGAAACAGTCAAACACCCTGTATGCCCAGCCCCCTGTCCCTCACCTTCCTGGCTAAGGAAGGCAGGAGCCCGTGAGAGACAAATCCCAGGAGGGACAACATTGTTGAGACAATGTAGCAGCAGCTATGGTGCTGCATCCTCCTTTATATTCACTGTCTCCTACTGGAAACTCTTGCAGAGGAAATGGATCAACAGATGGGACTCTCTGGCTCTCCTGAGTGTGTCCAAGACCACACTCTTGAGAGTATGTGTGACTTGACTTGGAGTCATTTTGTCCTTTGAAATTGTTTTAGGAACTTTGCCTCATTCTTTCCACTCTGCAAATACTGTGTCCATACACTGCATCTAGGATGGCATAATTTAATGTAAGAAGCTAATCCTGCCCATGCCATCCGCATCAGTGAGCTAAAAATATAATTAGGGAAAAAAGACAAAATATTAACACATAACTGGTATAGATAATTTGATGTGAAGAAATCTATATCCCAATCCTGGACTCAGTCGTTTATAGCTGGTATTTTAAACTTTATAACACTGGCTAAAGTATTCAACATTTATGAGCTGCATTTTTCTCATCTATAACGTGAGAGTGATAATACTTTCCTTGAAGATACACTGACAGATTTTTAATAATCTCATTATATAGTCAGTGCCTTATAGACAGTATACAAATACATAAGAAAACATTGCTAGATACATCCATAATTAATTTACTTAAAAGAATGAATCATATTATAAAAAAGTCAATTCTGTTTTTCTGAGCCCTTTAAGGATTTAGGAGATTCAAACGAAGAGCTATGGATGAATTTCTTTTCATATGTCAATTGGAGAATTTTTTTCCACTCTAGAGTGAGAGGGGCTGAGATTTAGTTAGGCTGAGAAAATAGATACAGCATAGTGGTCAGTGACATATCATTGGTGAAGAGGTTGCTAAGAGAACTCTTAGGGCAAGAATTTGCAATATATATCTTTAGTGTTTTTTTTTTTTTGAGGAAGAGTAGCCCTGAGCTAACTGCTGCCAATCCTCCTGTTTTTGCTGAGGAAGGTTGGCCCTGAGCTAACATCCATGCCCATCTTCCTCCACTTTATATATGGGACGCCTACGACAGCATGGCTTGCCAAGTGGTGCCATGTCTGCACCCAGGATCCGAACCGGTGAACCCCGGGCCACCAAAGTGGAACATATGCACTTAACCGATGCGCCACCAGCTGGGCCCTATATCTTTAGTTTTTAATCTCTAATAAAATACATGTCTCCTCCATATGGCTCCTAAATTTTTAGTCAAGCTATGTTATATGCAACAGATCTTTATGCATGTCTAGTCTGGGGAGGAAATAGAGAAGATTCAAAGAGAAAAAGGTATGATGTAAAAGTAAGAAAATAATTAAAAATGCAAACTGGGAATTAGTAAGTGCAGGAAATCTGAACCAGAGATGATCATTAAAATGAAGGTAACAGAGCACAGAGGATTTTTAGGGCAGTGAAACTATTCTGTATGATACTTTAACAGTGCATACATCATTACACATTTGTTTAAACCCATAGAATGCACAACACCAAGAGCAAACCCTAATGTTATCTATAGACTTTGGGTGGTAATGATGTGTTAATGTAGGTTCATCAATTGTAACAAATGTACCACTCTTGTGGAGAATTTTGATAATGGGGGAGGCTCTGCATGATGAGGACAGGGGGATATGGAAAATATTTTTACCTTCTGTTCAATTTTGCTGTGAACCTAAAATTGTTCTTTAATAAAGTGTATTAAAAAAAGAAAGCAAAAGATCAACTATTATGATCCTGAATGTATAAAATATAAATTTTAGTATAAAAAAAAGTAAGTCACCTGAAAATGCACAAATGTGCTGAGAAGAGTTTTCAACAATAGTATTTCAAATAAATCTCAATGATTTCATGGGGTAAGACTCCAGCATTTTGGAGGTGGGGTGTGTGTGTGTGTATGTGTGTGTGTTCAGGTGCATGTGTGTATGTGTTTGTACATATGTATATATGTATATTAGTTATTGTCACGTAAAGCTTATATTGAATGGCATTATGACTAGTGTCCTAGAAATATACAAATGCTGCCCTATTCAGACTTCTTCCCCATGAAGTACCAAGGAAAGCAAATTTAATAATCATTGCATTTTATTAAAGGACTCATTCATAAAGTGTCCTCATAATTTTAAAACATCAGAATTAAAATTAATTCTAAAAAGAAGAGCAATCATTTCTTTTTAATAAATGGGAAAAAAAGTTTTGTTTTAGAATCCCAAATGAAAAGATATTGTGTCTATAAAAGTAATAATAGGGGATGACAAAAGTGAAAAATTTAAGAGAAAGTTTGGAAAATTAAGAAAATATCTGTGAAATGAAAACAGAAGACAAAGAAATGTAATATAAGGGCCGGCTCCATGGCCGAGTGGTTAAGTTCACATGCTCTACTTTGGCAGCCCAGGGATTTGCCAGTTCACAACCTGGGTGCAGTCATGGCACTGCCCATTGGGCCATGTTGAGGTGACATCCCACATGCTACAACTAGAAGGACCCACAACTAAAATATACAGCCTTGTTCTGGGGGAATTTTGGGAGAAAAAGAAAAAGTAAAAAGAAGATTGGCAACAGTTGTTAGCTCAGATGCCAAGCTTTAAAAAACAAACAACAACAACAAGAAGTGTAATATATTGTAGAAAAGATAAGACACAGAGAATAGACCCAGGAAGTCCAACATCAAGTAAGAGAGCTAAAGAGAGAAAAAGAGAAATGAAAAAGAAGATTACCAAAACAAATCATAAGAGAAAATTTCCCAGATATAATAGACCTAATTCTTTACACATAATGGGGTTTTCAGATATTTAGCAAAATTAATGAAAAAAAGATTCATCACTAAATACATCATTTTAAAAATTTGAGAACCTCAAGAGTTAAAGGAAAAGCATAAATTATCCCAGTGGGAGAAAACAAAATAAAACAACCTGACAACAGACTAAAAGTCAGACTGCCAGATACTTCTATCATTAAGATAATAAGGAAGGCCCTCAAGTTCTAAAGGAAAACTATTTTCTATTAATAAATGTATACCTTTTGAAAATCACAATAAGGCACAAAGAATGAACAAAAATACTGTTAAACAAGAAAGAATCTAAAATTTACCTACCACGCATAATTTTATTGGAAGTCAGTTAAGGATATGACTTAGTAAAGTGAGGTTGTAAATCAGGAAATAGAAATGCACTTGGGGAATGACATCAGCAACATGGCCGAATAAGACCATCTCTCCTTCATATCCCACTCTTAACAACTGGCGTTTATCCACGGGCAAAACTGCCTTTGTGGAAGTTTTAAGACCCAGCACCATACACTAAGGGACTCGGGAGGAGTCTCACCAACCTATGCATCTGGTAACAGGCTTACAGACTTCACTTCAAGCTAGGGACCCTGTAATGGCCTGTGAACTGGCTTTAGCCCCTCTGAGCCTGGTCCAGGAGCCCCTGGAGAACACTGTTTTAGACAATCACCCACAGACAAGAGAGCCTTTGTGGAAGTCCAGGTTTCCAGCAGAGAAGTTCCAGCATACCACTGAAGCAAAGAAAGACAAGGTTGGATGCACAGGAGAGGGGAAGAGGAACAGTTTGACTTTACCTGCATCAGCACTCCTCCAAAAGGTGGCACAACTCAGTGCCAAGAGAGACTTTCTCAACCTGTGATCTCTCCCATGGGGAATGTAAGAGAGTGTGAGTGAGTGCCTGGCCTCCACAGCTGTGCAAGTTGCTGCGAAAGAGGACCATATCTCTCTCACTCCATCCAGAGTAGAGAGTCATGAGTTGCATTGCATTACCGAGGGTGGGAAAAGGCTGGGAGAGCAGCAGATAGGACTCTTGGAGGATATTTAAGGGGCACAGATCCTAATAACTGTGTCATGGACTCCACCAAGAAGTCTACGCTTGAGCCACCAGGGATCCCTCACCAGTGGGTCCCACCAAATGGACCACAGGCTCCCCCAACACTCCGTGAATCTTACCCACACATCCTCAAGCTGTGGTCAACTCTCTCTGCACTCTAACCAATGGCAGCAAGAACGAGCTTAGGCAAACAACTAGTAAGTAGTGCAGAAAGATAGCCAAAATCTGCAGGCCAACGAGAGAACACAAACTTAAGCTTTAGCTCTACCCTTGCAAAAGCAGAAGGGAGACTGTCAGCACCCAGCCCAGGATGCTGCAAGATCTAGACAAAGCATACAAGCTTAAGAATTCTTCCACAGGAAGGACCAAGAAGTGTGGTGCAGGCATATGCATAGAAGGTCTGAAAAAGCCTCATGTCCCTAGCAAGACTGGTGAAAGATATTTCCATATTTAAGTCAGTTAATAATGACTGGAGATAACTGCTACTTTAAACGCAAAGACAGTAATGCAGGACCTAAAGGAACATTAAAAATCAGGAAACATGACACCACCAGAGGATCAAAATAACCTCCCAGTAACTGGGGCCAAGGCATCGAGATCTGTGATTTACCCAATAGAGAATTCAAAATAGCTATTTTAAGGAAGCTCAAATAGAACACAGAAAACAATTCAATGGAATCAAGAAAACAATACATGAACAAAAGGAGTTTAATGGAGAAATATAAATCACAAAAAAGGACCAAACAGAAATTCTGGAGATGAAAAATACAATAAGAGAAATGAAAAAAATGCAATAGAGAGCATCAACAGCAGACAGGGTCAAGTAGAAGAAAGAAATTATGAATTAGGAGATAGGAACTTTGAAACTATCCAGTCAAGGCAGAAAAAGAAAAACAAATGAAAAGCAGTGAGAAAACCTAGGTGTCTATGGAATATCATCAAAAGTAACACTCTGAGGGGCCAGATCAGTGGCACTGTGGTTAAGTTCGCACATTCCGCTTTGGAGGCCTGGGGTTCACTGGTTCAGATCCTAGCTGTGGACCTATGTACTGCTTGTCAAGCCTTGCTGTGATAGGTGTCCCACATATAAAGTTGAGAAAGATGGGAACAGATGTTAGTTCAGGGCCAGTCTTCCTCAGCAAGAAAGAAGAGGATTGCCAGCAGATGTTAGTTCAGGGCTAATCTTCCTCAAAAAAAACACAAAAAACCTAACACTCTGGATGACTAGAGTGCCAGAATCAGAAGGGGACACAAAACTTATTTAAAGAAACAATGGCTGAGAATTTCCCTATTCTGGGATGAGATTTGGATATCAAAGTTTGTGAAGCTATAGGTCAAGAAATAAACCCAATTTAGAGATCTTCTCTAAGACCCATTATAATAAAACAGTAAAAAATCAAAGACAAAGAAATAATTTTAAAAGCCTCAATAGTAAAGAAGCTTGTAATTCTTAAGGCAATCCCCATAAGGCTATCAGCAGATTTCTCAACATATATTTTATAAGTCAGGGGAGAGGGGGTGATATAATCAAAATTACTGAAAGAAAAAACTGCCAACCAAGAATACTGTAGCTGACAAAGTTATCCTTCACAAGTGAAGGAGAAATAGAGTTTCCCAGACAAACAAAATCTGAGAGAGTTCATCACCACTAGACCTGCTTTGCAAGAAATGCTGAAATGAGTTCTTCAACCTGAAAAGAAAGGACACTAATTAATAACACAAAAACAGATGAAAATATAAACACACTGGTATAGGTGAGTATATAGTCAAATTCAGAATACTCTGATAACTGTAATATGGTGATGTATTAACCACTTAAACGTAGTATAAGATTGAAGAAAAAAGTATTCAAAATAACTGTAGATATAATAATTTTTTAATGAATGTACAAAATGAAAAGAGATAAACTGTGACATCAAAAATATAATGGGAGAAAGGAAAAGGGGAGAGTATTTCTATGCAATTGAAGTTAAGTTGTTGTCAGTCTAAAATAGATTACTATTATATATATATTTTATGTAAGCCTCATGGTAACAACAAAGCAAAAACTTACAGTAGATACACAAAAGATAAAGGAAGGGAATCATGGCATACCACTACAGAAATTCATCAATTTTACAAAAGAAGGCAGCAAGAGAGGAGGAAAAGAATAAGGGAACTACAAAACAGCCAGAAAACAATAAGATGGCTTAGTAACGACTTTCCTATCAATAATTACTCTTAACATAGACAGATTAAATTCTCCAATCAAACAGCATAGAGTGGCTGGATGGATTAAAAAAACAATCAACAGCAAAAAAGTCTTAACTATATGATGCCTACAAGAGACTCACTCCAACTTTAAGGACACACATAGGCTCAAAGCAAAGAGATGGAAAAAGGTATTCCATGAGAGTGGAAACCAAGATAGGCCAGCGGTAGCTATACTTACAAAACACAAAATAAACTTTAAGTGAAAAACTGTCAAAGAGACAAAGAAGCTCATTAGACAAGATAAAGAAGTCAATTCATTAAGAGGATATAACAATCATAAGTATATACATACCCAACATAGAAGCACCTAAGTATATTAAGCAAATACCAACAGATCTGAAGGGAGAAATAGACAACAGTACAATAATAGTAGGGGACTTCAATAGCCTATTTTCAACAAGGGATAGATCATGCAAACAGAAAATCAATAAGGAAATAATGAACTTCAATTATATTTTAGACCAAATGGACCTAACAGACATATACACAACATTTCATCCAACAGCAACAGAATACACGTTCTTCTCAACTGCAAATGGAATATTGTCCAGGATAGATCATATCTTAGGTCACAAAACAAGTCTTAATAAATTGAAGACTGAAATCATATTAAGTATCTTTTCCAACCACAACAGTATGAAATGAGAAATAAAAAACAAGAGGAAAGCTGGAATTTCTACAAGTATGTGGAAATTAAAGAACACATCCTGAATAACCAATGGTTCAAAGAATAAATCAAAAGAGAAATCAAAGAATATCTTGAGATAAATAAAAATGTAAATACCACTTATGGGATGCAGCAAACACAGTTCTTATAAAGAGGGAACTTTATAGCCATAAATGCCCACATTAGGAAAAACAGATCTCAAAAGAGCAACCTAACTTACCCCTCAGGAACTAGAAAAAGAAAAACTAAGCCCAAAGTCAGCAGAAGGAAAGGAATAATAAAGATGACAGCAGAAATAGAGATTAAGAGACTATAGAAAAGGCCAAGGAAACTAAGACTTGATTTTTTGAAAAGATAAACAAAGTGGACAAGCCTTTACCTAGACTAATAAAAAAAGACACGTGACTCAAATTAGTAAAATTATAAATGAAAGAGGAGACATTACAACTGATACCACGGAAATATAAAGTATCATAAGAGACTACTATGAACAATTATATGCCAACAAATTAGATAACTTAGAAGAAATACATAAATTCCTGGAAACATACAACCAATAAAGACTGATTCTTACATAGAAAATCTGCACAAATCAATAGCACGTAAGGAGATTGAATCATTAACCAAAAACCTCCTAACAAAATAAAGCCCAGACATTTCCACTGGTGAATTCTACCAAACATTTAAAGAATAATTAATGCCAGTGCTTCTCAGACTCTTCCAAAAAATTAAAGAGGAGACAACAGTCCCAAATTCATTTTACAAGACCTGCATTACCAAAAGCCAGATAAGGACACACACTACAAGAAAGGGAAATGTCCCTGATCAAAATATATGCAAAAATTCTCAAAAAAAGTCAGCAAACTGAATTCAACAGCACATTAAAAGAATCATACTCTCTGATCAAGAGGGATTTACCCCTGGGATGTAAGGATGTTTCAACCTATGCAAATCAATAAATGCAAAACACCACAAAATAGATTAAAACATAAAAGTCTTAAGATCATCTCAATAGATTTAGAAAAAGCATTTGAAAAAATACAACATCCTTTCATGATAAAAACTCTCAACAAATTGGGTAGAAGGAATATCCTCAACATAATACAGGCCCTATATGACAAGCCAATAGCTAATATCATACTCAATAACCTCGAAAAGTTGAAAGCTTTTCCTCTAAGATCAGGAACAAGGCAAGGGTGCTCACTCTCACCACTCCTATTCAACAGAGCACTGAAAGTCCTATCCAGAGCAATCAGGCAAGAAAAAGAAATAAAAAGGCATTCAAATTAGAAAGAGAGAAGTAAAATTGTCTCCGTTTGCAGACTATGTGATCTTACGCATAGAAAATCCTAAAGACTCCACCATAAAACTGTTAGAACTAGTCAATAAATTCAGGAAGTTTGGACGATACAAAACCAGCATGCAGATCCATTGCATTTATGTACATTAACAGCGAACTATCTGAAAAAGAAGTAAAGAAAACAATCCCATTCACAATACTATGAAAAACAATAAAATACTTAGGAATAAATTTAACCTCTCAAGAGGGTAAAATATCTGTACACAGAAAATTAAAAGATAATGATGAAAGAAACTGAAGAAGACCCAAATAAATGGAAAGATATCCTGTGTTCATGGTTCAGAAAAATTAATACTGTTAAAATTTCCGTACCACACAAAGCCATCTACAGATTCATTATAATCTCTAACCAATTCCAATGGCATTTTTCACAGAAATAGAATAAGCAATCATAAAATTTGTATGGAAATACAGAAGACACCAAAGATTCCTAAGCAATCCAAAGAAAAGAGAACAAAGCAAGAGGTGTCACATTTCCTGATTTCAAACTATATCACAAAATTAGAGTAATCAAAACAATATGGTACTGGCATGAAAACAGACCCGTAGACCAACTGAACACAATTGAGAGCCCAGAAATAAACCCATGCATATACAGTTACCTAATATTTGACAAAGGAACCAAGATTACTCAGTGGAGAAAACACAGTATCTTCAATAGATGGTGTGGGCAAAATTGGATATTCACATGTAAAAGAATGAAACTAGACCCTTATCTTACCCCACATGCAAAAGTTAACTCAAAATATATTAAAGACTTAAGTGTAAGACCCGAAAATCTAAAACTCCTAGAAGACAACACAGGGAAAAAGCTTACTGACATAGGTCCTGGCAATGATTTTTTGGATATGACACCTAGAGTATAAGCAACAAAATAAAAATAAACAAGTGGGACTATATCAAACTGAAACACTTCTGCACAGCAAAAGAAACAATCAACAAAATGAATAGGCAACCTACGGAATGGGAGAAAATATTTGCAAACCACACATATGATAAGGAGTTAATATCCAAAATATACAAAGAACTCATACAAATTAATAGCAAAAATGCAAATAATCTAATTAAAAAA
Organism: Equus przewalskii; assembly: GCF_037783145.1. Classification (NCBI taxonomy): domain Eukaryota; kingdom Metazoa; phylum Chordata; class Mammalia; order Perissodactyla; family Equidae; genus Equus; species Equus przewalskii. The sequence continues at coordinate 33,170,461 of NC_091849.1, forward strand.
TGGGGAAAGGACCTGAATAGACATTTTTCCAAAGAAGATATTTAAATGGCCAATAGGTACCCGGAAATGTCCTCCACATCATTAATCATCAGGGAATTGAAAACCAAAGCCACAATGAGCTATCATCTCACACCTGTTAGGAGGGTTATCGTCAGAAAGATAAACGATAAATGCTGGTGAAGATGTGAAGATAAGAGAACCCTTGTGCACTGTTGGTGGAAATGTACAGTGGTTCAGCTACTATGGAAAACAGCATGGAAGTTACTCACAAAACTAAAAATAGAATTGCCATATGATCTGGCAATTCCACTTGGGGGTGTATATCTCAAGGAAACAAACACACTGTGTCAAAGAGATATCTGCACCCCCATGTCCATTGCTGCATTATTTACAACAGCCAAGACTTGGAAACAACCTATCAACGGAGGAATTGATAAAGAAAATGTAGTGAGTATACACATACAATGGAAAACTACTCTGCCATAAAAAGAAGGAAATCCTGCCATTTACGACAACATGGATGGATTTTAGGGAATTATGCTAAGTGAAATAAGTCAGACAGAGAAAGACAAACACTTATGATCTCATACATATGTGGAATCTAAAAAAAACAAACATAAAAGAAGAGATCATAT